>NC_044038.1:102016207-102299108 GCF_901765095.1 Microcaecilia unicolor
TAAAGTGTCTTCTGGACCAATAACCAAATAGATTGGAGGGAGGTTACAGCTCTGTCTGCAGCTGGAACATCCGCGTTAGTTGTCAATGGAAATGGGATACGTGGATGTCGTCCATAGACAATATAAAATGGAGAAGACCCAGTGGCAGAGCTTACTCTGTAATTATGGGCAAATTCCACCTAAGAAAGTAAGTGACTTCAATCACCATGATGGGCAGTAACGTACATTCACAGGAACTGTTTCAAACACTGATTAATATGCTCAGTTTTACCGTTTGATTGCGGATGATATCCTGAGGAATAATTCAACTTCACACCTAGAGCCCAATTCAAGGCTCGCCAGAACTTGGACACAAATTGAACTCCACAATCTGAAGTGATAGTCTCTGGTAGGCCATGGAGACAGAAGATTGTCGCTTCACTTAGGTAGACCAGGTTCTTGGGATCTGTGAACACTGTAAAAGGCACCTGTGCTCCTTCTAAGAGGTGTCGCCACTCCTCTAGGGCCAGTTTAATGGCTAATAGTTCCTGGTCTCCTATAGAAAAATTCCTCTCAGCTGGGGTGTACTTCCAGGAAAAGAAGGCAAATGGGAGAAGCCTCCCACTAGAATGAACCTTTGACAGAACTGCCCTTGTACCAACCGATGAAGCATCTACTGCCACAAAAAAATTTTTGGCTGGATTAGGATGTTGTAAGATGGGCGCAGCTACAAAAGCCTGCTTAAGATTCTCAAAGACTTTGCAAGCCTCTTGCAGCCAATGATGAACATCAGCATCCTTTCTAGTCAGAGCAGTGAGAGGAGCAGCCAACAATGAGTAATTCTGAATTGTTTATAATAATTGGCAAATCCTAAGGACTGTTGCAATGCTTTACACCCTGTAGGCTGTTGCCACTACAAAATTGCGGATAATTTACTGGGATCCATCCGTATCCTAATGTATCCTAAAAAAGGCAGTTCAGAATGGTGAAACTCACATTTCTCTAGTTTCACAATTGGTTCTCTCTCAACCGCTGCAATATGGTCTTCATATGTTCATAGTGTTCTTCAGCAGATCTAGAAAATACAAGAATATCATCTAGATAGACCATAACAAATTTATACAAGAGGTCTCTAATAATATCATTCATGAAGGACTGAAACACAGCTGGGGCATTAGCCAGCCCAAAGGACATCTCAAAATATTCGTAGTGCCCGTCATGAGTGTTAAAAGCAGTCTTTCACTCATCACCCTCTCTTATCCAGATGAGGTTGTAAGCCCCTCAAAGATCCAACCTGGAGAATATTGGGGCTCCTTGAAGATGATCAAACATCTCAGAGATGAGTAGCAACAGATATTTGTCCTTCACCATAATAGCATTGAGACCTCTGTAGTCAATGCAAGGGCAAAGACTTCCATCTTTTTACTTCACAAAGAAAAATCTTGCACCGGCTGGAGATTTTTTTTTTTTAATTTCTCTTTATTAAGTTTCAGTTATACATTTACCTAAAATAAATGTCAGGAAAAAAGAAAAATAAACATTATCTAGTAAATGATTAATAGGAAAATTACCTTTAAAATTTGTCTACTCTAACATCAAGATATAAGGAAAACAACAAGAAAGAAAAATTATCCTGTTAATTAACAAAAAAGAGGTTAGAACACACATCCCAACCAGTGGTTTCAGCTACCTGTAGGAGCAATCGAGGTTGCTTCAACATTACCACTTTCTTTAACAGTAATAAATTGTAGTAATTTAACAGGGTCAAAGAATACATAGTTAATTGAATTCAAGGAAATTAAACATCTACATGAGAATTTCAAAATGAAAGTTCCGCCCCAAAGCTAAAGTCCGTGACCTTAACCCAAGAAATTCCTTCCTCCTTCTCTGTGTAGATCTACTCAGATCAGGATAAACCTGTATCCTTGACCCGAAAAATTGCTGGGAAATATGTCTGAAGTAGAGCCTCAGTATATTATTCCTATCAGTCTCGAAGGCGAAAGTAACCAATAAAGTTGTACGTTCGGTAATCACCTCCAACGAGGTTTCCAATAGTTCAGTTAAATTTTGATCGGGAATTGGAACTGAAGTTGGTAATTTTGTTCCTGTAATGTAGTACGCTTTCACAATAGGAGGAAATAAATCACCCGGCTGGAGATTTTGAGGGATGAAAGAACCCACAGGGGTTAGTCATCATTTCAGTTTCTGAGCAAGACAAAGGGTACACTCGACCCCGAGGAGGTTCTGTTCCTGGCATCAATTCAATAGTGCAATCAGAGGAGCAATGGGGAAGTAAGGTTTCAGCTCTTCACTTAGAAAAGATATCTTCAAAGGGTTGATACATAGCTGGTATCCTTGTGCCAAAGGAAGTAAAGCTTGCACTGGTGATACTTTATCCTGGCAAACTTCATGGCAGGCTGGTCCCCATGCCAGCAATTGACCTGACGCCCAATCAATGCGAGGATTATGCAAACGAAGTCATGGTAATCTTAGAATAATGGAATTAATAGCTGATGGAAGTACATAAAAGGAGAAGATCTCCTGATGTAAGACCTGTAATGGGCACGGTTCTGGTGTGCAAGATTCCTTGAACAAGACCAAACACCAATGATGCTGAAATGAGACGCACCAAAGTCTGGGTAGGAATTTGGTGGTTCCTTATTAGGTTTTCTACTAATGAAATTACCACCTGTACCAGAGTCAATTAGCACTTCCACACAGGGGTCACCCTTCACTGACAACAAAACTGGTACCAAAACTTGTGTCAGGGGAGGAAAAAGGTTTCTGCCCAGATCCTGTCTCCCCAGGCAGGATCAGGGCTGTGGGTTTTCCGATTTCAATATCTTCAAACAATCACAAACAAAATGTCCCTTCATTCCACAAAAAAGGCAGAGACCCTGGGAATATCTTTGCCGCTTATCCTGGGCCAAAGTACTTAAAGTTCGACCTGCATAGGCTCAGACCCATCAGCGAGGTATGCGGCTGGGAAGGCGAGCTCTTATATCAAAACCTGATCAGTTCGCCCAAACCTTTGACTGGCAAGATGCTCACTGGCACGTTCTCTGAAACGAATGTCCACCTGGGTACAGCGATGAATGAGGTCATCCAGGTGGGAGGGTAGCTCACAACCAACCAGTTCGTCTTAATAGTAGGAGAAACCCCGTGCCAGAATACAGCAGTAAGACTGTGATTGTCCCATCCCAGTTCAGCTGCCAGGGTTCAGGACTGAATGGCATATTCACCCAGTGAAAGCCGACCCTGGCACAGATTCAGTAGTTGGGTGGCCATAGATTAAGCCTTCCCGGGTTCTTCAAAAATAAGGCAAAATTATTCCAGGAACTCCATCAAACTATAAAGTTTGACGTGGAGGAGTGGCCTAGTGGTTAGGTGGTGGACTCTGGTCCTGGGGAACTGAGGAACTGAGTTCGAATCCCACTTCAGGCAGCTCCTTGTGACTCTGGGCAAGTCACTTAACCCTCCATTGCCCCAGGTACAAATAAGTACCTGTATAAAATATGTAAGCCGCATTGAGCCTGCCATGAGTGGGAAAGCGTGGGGTACAAAAAATGTAACAAAAAATATATATATGGTCCTTCTTCTCTCATAAAGGTGAGACCCACGCAAGAGTGGATCCCAAGAGCTAGGAGATAATGTACGCTACCTTCGCTTGATCCATGGGAAAATCCTGAGCCTGTAACTTGAAGACAATTTGGCATTTATTAAGAAAGTCCCAACAAATCTTAGTATCACCATCATAATGAGGGGGCTGGACTACATGAATGCCTATGCCACCCATTGCGGGGGTTTTCTGGCCTAGGAGACAAAGGATTCCCAATAGTTCCAGTAGCCAAAAGAGTGTCAACCCGTTGATTCAATGCATCAGCAGCTCCCATAACCTGTTGTACCTGGGCATGGAGTAACTGCATAGCAGAGGGCTCGGTCAAGCTCACGGCTCTAGCGTTCTGTTAGGTTTAATCGTGAGCCCTTGGACCTAGGCTGAGTCCTAGGGCAAGCCTAGACCAAGGCCTAGGGAAGACCAAGCTCATGCCATAAAAAGACAAAGGGCTATGAAGCCTGGCACACTCAGGAACACCACTGAACACCACCACTAGTATTCAATTCTCTCACAGCACTCAATCAAACATCCTACTTTGACAAGAATTCGTTACTGGAGAATGTAGTGACAGCAGCTGGCCTTACAGAGTTTAAGGGGGGTTTGGACAGATTCCTGAAGGAAAAGTCCATTGAACATTATTAAATATATATATATATATATATATTTTTTTTTTTTTTTTTTTTTGGGGGGGGGGGGGGGGTTGCCGGGTTCTTGAAGCCTGGATTGGCTGCTGTCGGAGACAGGATGCTGTGGCTTGATGGACCCTTGGTCTTTTCCCAGTATGGCGGTGCTTAGTGCTTAAGAATACCCACCCAACTAACTGCCTTCCACAGTCGTTTTAGAACTCTGTCCAGGACTCTGACAGAACCCTGCATGCAGCTCTGTCAAAGTTCCAGGCACATGCTGCATTTATAACCCTTTCACCATCCTAATGCAACCATTTCAGAAACTTTTAGCCAATGCAAATAATAAAGCAACAGGTCCAGCAAAGCCTGCTGTCTCTTCCCCCCCCCCCCCCCCCCCCCCCCCTACAGCTGCCACACATGCAGTAGGACCCACGAACGTGCACACCAGTGCACAGGCTCTCTCCTCTCTCCCCACACGCAGCAGAGCATTCTGTCACCGTAGCACTCCACAGCTTTTGAGCTCTGGTTGCCTACACCAATGCCATTCCAGGATTACTCTGGCCACCACTCTACCATTTCTGCCACGGTTCTCTCCCCTGCAGACCGGAGCAGAACCGAGCCTTTCTGTCCCATGGCAACCATGGCAAAATTCCAGCCCGGACCTGCCCCTGCCACAGCCTCAATCCGGCACCAGACCTGGACCACAGGTATTTAAAAGTTTTTTTTAATTAAACCCACTGGGTTACAATAAGAACAGAGCACTAGCCTTCGCAAAAAAAAAAAAAAAAAATCAAGAGGCAAAACTTCCCACAGAAACAGGGAGGCCTACAAAACTCCCTGGTAAAGATGCAGATGTACTGCCAATATAAACAGAGTTCTAGTCACAAAAAGAAAACTCCCCAACTGAAGTGAGGGAAACTTTAAGGGATTTGAACCTGGGTCCCTTGGTTTACAGTCCACAGCATTAATCACTAGGCTGCCCCTCTGCTTTGTACTTTCAGAGTGTTGTGTGTTCCTTTTTTTTTTTTTTTAATTCTAAGTAAGTGGTCTATGACCAAAAATGGAGAGGACTCAAAGCCCTCCAAAGTAAGAGTATATTTATTTTATTTGTAGCATTTGTATCCCACATTTTCCCACCAATTTGCAGGCTCAATGTGGCTTACATTTGCCGTAGTGGCGGTGCCAATTCCGGTTAACAGAATTACAATGGTATTGCTTTAAGGTGCATACATACATGGTAAAGAAGAATACATTATGATATTGCATTTAGGTTCCTGAGTGATAGATGGAATGTAACATATGTTAGATCATTCAATTATAGAGAAATCGTTTTCGAGATAAGGAGTAAAGTTGGTATTGCATTAAGGTGCGTACATACATGGTCAAGAAGAATACGTATGATATTTCATATAAGTTCCTGAGTAATAGATTGGATTGTAACCTATGTTAGGTCATCAGTTATAGAGAAATCATTTTCAACGTTATGGGTTAAAGTGGTAGTGCTTGTTCATTAATAGCAATGAGGTTAGTCAGTCACAGTGCTTTTTTGTACTCATTATGGGCGGGGGTCACCACATATGGCTCCACCCCTATGATAGCCCACCACCACATTAGCCACACCCCTTATACCAGCTATGGCGCATATAAACAGACATCACTGAAAACATTATACTAGTATAGGAGAACAAAATAACGTGATTTTTTTCATTATAAATAATTTCTGTAAGCTGTTACATTTCCAGTATACCCAGTGCAAAATAAGACAGCAGATGTAAGTTCTCAAATTGGACATATTTCAAACACTAAAATGAAAATAAAATGATTTTTTCTACCCTTGTTGTCTGATGACTTTGTTTTTCTTTCCATATTGGTCCCAGTCTCTGATTCTGCTGGCTCTCTATCTGTTCCCTTAACTCCGTTTCCAGGGCTTCCTTCCATTTATTTCTTTACTTCCGCCTTTTTTCTTCACTTCTTGTCCTACATCGTAAGTAAAAACTGTCCACTGGATCCAGCTTCTGCCTATTTTCTTCATCCATGTGCAGTTTTTCTCCTCTCTTCCTTTTCCCTCATCTCATCTCATTCCTCACTCTTCCCTCCCCACCATCCATGTCCAGCCATTTCTTCTCTCTCCCTTCCCTCTCCTCCCATCCATGTCCTGCAACTCTCTTCTCTCCCCTGCCCCCCTCCAGCCATCCATACCCACCCAGTGATTCCCTTGGCTCCCCTGCCCCCCCCTCCAGGCATCCATCCCCTCTCTCCCTGAGCCCTGCCCTCCCATCCATGCTCCTCTGTCCCCTGCCCCCTCCATTCATCCCTATCCAGCAATTCCCCTCTCTCCTGAGCCCTTTGCATCGCCCACCAAAAACTGACGTACCCCACAACGCCAACGAAGGACGTCGCGACAAACAAGGGGGGCCCCTGCCGCACACTCTCTGGAAGGGAGGGACACACAATTCCTGCACCTCACACGCTGATCCGGTGCAGCAAAAGGTGCCGTAATAAAATATCACAAACTCCCACCTCCATCCGCCCACCCACCCAACATACCTGCCCAAATACGATCAGCTGTTTTTTAGAAGCAAGACGTTATCGCAGGCAGCCAGCAGACATTGGCTGTTCACTCTGAAGCCACTCCTCCTCTAACCTGACATCAATGCCCCTGGTGGACGAATCTGGAGGAGCGCAGTGATGTCAGAGGCCAGAGGAGGAGCGGCTTCAGAGTGAACAACCAATGTCTGCTGGCTGCCTGCGGTGCCGTGTTGCTTCTAAAAACAGCTGATCGTGTTTGGGCAGGTATGTTAGATGGGTGGCCGGACGAAGAGGGGGGGAGCGGCGGTATTGACGACCTGCGTGGGGTGGAAAGGGGGTGCAGTGGGTGCGGAGACGGGCCTCTTTTACTAGTTTAAAATAAAGAAAAAGGATCCTCAGGGGGAGAAGAGGGCGTCAGAACGCAGGGCAAAAAAAAGGTGCCGGTACGCCGTACCATTGCATACCGGCACAAAAAAAGCACTGGTCAATCAAGTGATAAGAGTTTGGTTCTGTCTAGTTCATGATCAGTTCTTATTATTAGTAATTAGGATGGTTTATTTATAGTATGCCTTCTTGAACAGATCTGTTTTCAGTAGCATACAGAATACAGTAAAGAGCTCCGTTCAAGGCAAGCACGTAGACATTCAAGGAAAGCTCCACAGAGAAGGCCAGCCTGTGAGCCCGCATAGCCAACAATGCCACGCCACCTTTCGCTGGCAAGTGGGCTCTTGTCACAGCAGCCACTAAAGCCTCTACGTTAGGCAACATGAATCCTGCCAGGTCTATCTGGGAAATACACCCCCAAAGACTGACCTCCAAAACAGCCTCCCTGAGCCTAAAAGAAATACCAAAGCGGGATGAGACCGAGAGAGAAAGGCTCCAGGATGCCTTGGAACTTGCAGAGCGCTTGCCTAAATAGCCAGAGACACAGAGAAGACCTCGAATCCACCTCTGAACTGGAGCTAAAAACATCTCCGCTGTACCAGCTAGGCTAGGCTCAGTGGGAGGGAGAGCCCCAGGGGGGCCAAGTGACCAAAAAGGTAGCCCTGGCAAAAATCCTGTTCAATGCGCAGAACAGGTAGCCAACATGCCCAAAGAAAGGCACAGAAACCCCCAGGAGAACTGCTCCTGAGGACCCCTGAAGAAGGACTCTCCAACACTGAGAGGGGAAACAGCTCTAGAGTTGCCAGCAGCCATGCCAGATCAGAAACCATGGTCTCATCACTGTGGTTAAGCACCACTGTTGCTCAAAATGGCTGCCACTGCGTGATGACCGTATGGAGAAGGAAACTGTGCAGCTCCTAAGCAGGATACTGGCACATTCTCACCCAGCACAAGCGCCTCCACAACACAGGCCTCGAACAGCCCCCCTCCAGAGAGGTACCCAACACTGCTTTCCGTGTCCTCCAACGGGATCAGCATGGACGACTACTGGAGCTATACATGATACAGAGAAATGGAAACCAGTCCCACAGCAAGGAAGAAAAAACAAGGACACACTCACTCCATGAAGTGAGCCCTGCCCCTGAACTCTGCGTTGTCCGAGGCACTCAAACGCTCTCTCCTCAACCAGTCCTTATACTGGGAAAACCCAGTATCACTCCGGCAGCCAACCAAGGACAGGAAACTGCCCAAAGGCTCTGCTGAACCGACTGCTTCACAGACCGATTTGTGTGCGGGGTTTTGTTGTTTTTGTTGTTGGAGTACTGTTCCCTTCAGTGAGGAAGGAGAATGGAGAAAGGGCTGGAGAGGGCAGAAGGGGGGGGGGGGACCTGAGGTGACCAGGTGTACACCCTAAAGGAGTCACCGCTCAGCCGCACACACCAGAGCTCTACTGAACTGAGAAACCCAGAACAGAAGCTAGCACCAAATGAAACCAGGAGCTTGGAAGAGACCATCTATCTGCTTGCTATAGATAGAGAATACTGACTGACCAAGGAACATCCCGTCCTATAAGGCAGTGCAGTTCAGTGCTCTCTGTCTCCACCTTCTGGTAGATGGTCACAACCCACAAGTTTCTGGATTTATCTGCTGCTGCTGCTGCTGCAGAACAGCTAGATCTTAGCCATAAGGGTCAGCACTGGGAAGAGTACAGGAGTGCTAGCACGTATCCACTGAGCAGCAATATTCAGCTGCAGAATGGAAACATGGAAACATTATGTTTTTAGAATGAGGTCTGCTGACTGGTCACTGGTTATATGTGTATCAGTGGCACTATTTGAGCGAGTAGGGCCACAGGGAAATATATATATACAGTTAATGCCAATACCAGCACTTAACTTTAAACAGTGGCTGCCCTGGCTTAATAATGGGCTTATAATTTATACCTTTAAAATTATACCTGTTATTTGGCTAGACCGACTTGGACATACCTACTGTATATGAATTAATTTGCCTTGAGTTACAAAGAAAAGGTTGTGAGTCAAATCAAATCAAATAAATAATAAATAAATAAATAACATAAC
This sequence comes from Microcaecilia unicolor, assembly GCF_901765095.1. Classification (NCBI taxonomy): domain Eukaryota; kingdom Metazoa; phylum Chordata; class Amphibia; order Gymnophiona; family Siphonopidae; genus Microcaecilia; species Microcaecilia unicolor. The sequence goes on from NC_044038.1 coordinate 102,025,423, forward strand.
ATAAATTACATGGAAAGCAGTGGAATTTTCCAGCCCCTCTTATAGAATACCAGTTTGGCTGTATGGTGACCTGTATGGCCAGAGGTCACCATTTTGTGTCTGCTAATTTAAAAAAAGAAAGACTTACATAGCTGGAACCTCAGCCAAGTTTGTTAAATATCAACGTTGTCCATAAGCCTAAACCCAATTAGATTGCAGCTGTCATTCTCACATATCCCAAAATACATTTTGATCCCCTGTGTATACTCACAAGTTATATAGCAAAGCATCAAACTTACACCAGGGCTAATATTACAAAGTTACTAGATGGTTCCAGGTCATTAAGGACAAACTAAACTAGTCTTGGTTTATCCCCATTGCATCTTGTATATCCTAATTTTCTTTAAAAACAAACCTAGAACTACAAGTCCATAGCTGCAATAGGATAAACCTAGGATGGATTCAGTTGCCATCTAGTAAGTTTTAATAAAGTCCTATACCAGGAATAACCTGGAATATGAGGTTGAAAGGTTCTTTCCATTCAGATTAAAATAGCAGCTGCAGGAGATCCAGGATGTCATGCTGAGTGAAATGCTGCTAGTTGTGAGTCCTCATAAACATCGCTGAGGGCCTATACACAGGACTTTTCACAAGTGAGGTGCTCACATCTGAGTGGCATGGACCTGAAAACTGTTCTTTGAATATTTCATATGTCACTGCAGAGCTGTCATATTCCACAGTTCTAGGAGGGGGATTTTAAGCCAGCCCTGGATTTCTGACTACCCTGTCCCTGTTGCATATGGGCCTGCAACATTGATTTCAATGGGTAAACTCAGGAACTACAAATCCACACTGCTTTAGGAAGCAAGTTGAATGGCAGAACTGGGTAACATGGCAGTTCTGTGGTTTTAAACTTATAAGTACATAAGTACTTAAGTATTGCCATACTGGGAAAGACCAAAGGTCCATCAAGCCTAGCATCCTGTTTCCAACAGTGGCCAATCCAGGTCACAAATACCTGGCAAGATCCCCAAAAAGTACAAAACATTTATACTGCTTACCCCAGAAATAGTGGATTTTCCCCAAGTCCATTTAATAATGGTCTATGGACTTTTCCTTTAGGAAGCCGTCCAAATCTTTTTAAAACTCTGCTAAGCTAACCGCCTTTACCGCATTCTCTGGCAACGAATTCCAGAGTTTAATTACATGTTGAGTGAAGAACTTTTTCTCTGATTGTTTTAAATTTACTACATTGTAGCTCATCGCATGCCCCCTAGTCCTAGTATTTTTGGAAAGCGTAAACAGATGCTTCACGTCTACCTGTTCAACTCCACTCATTATTTTATAGGACCTCTATCATATCTTCCCTCAGTCACTGTTTCTCCAAGCTGAAGAGCCCTAGCCACTTTAGCTTTTCCTCATAGGAAGTCGTCCCATCCCCTTTATCATTTTCGTCACCTTTCTCTGCACCTTTTCTAATTCCATTATTTCTTTTTTTGAGATGCGGCAACCAGAATTGAACACAATATTCAAGGTGCGGTCGCTCCATGGAGAGATACAAAGGCATTATAACATCCTCATTTTTGTTTTCTATTCCTTTCCTAATAATACCTAACAATCTATTTGCTTTCTTAGCCGCAGCAGCACACTGAGCAGAAGGTTTCCAAGTATCATCAACGACGACACCTTCATCCCTTTCTTGGTCGGTGACTCCTAACGTGGAACCTTGCATTATGTAGCTATAATTTGGGTTCCTCTTTCCCACATGCATCACTTTGCACTTGCTCACATTAAACATCATCTGCCATTAGATTCCAGTCTCCCAGTCTCGTAAGGTCCTCTTGTAATTTTTTATAATCCTCTTGCGATTAACGACTTTGAATAACTTGTGTCATCAGCAAATTAATTACCTCACTAGTTACTCCCATCTATAGGTCATTTTAAAATATGTAAAAGCAGTGGTCCCAGCATAGACCCCTGGGAAACTCCACTAACTACCCTTCTCCATTGAGAATACTGACCATTTAACCCTACTCTTGGTTTCTATCTTTTAACCAGTTTTATTCCACAATAGAACACTACCTCCTATCCCATGACTTTCCAATTTCCTCTGGAGTCTTTCATGAGGTACTTTGTCAAACACCTTCTGAAAATCCAGATACACAATATCAACCGGCTCCCCTTTATCCACATGTTTGTTCACCCCTTCAAAGAAATGTAGTAGATTGGTGAGGCAAGATTTCCCTTTCCATGTTGACTTTGTCTCATTAATCCATGCTTTTGAATATGATCTGTAATTTTGTTCTTAATAATAGTCTCTACCATTTTGCTCAGCACCGATGTCAGACTCACCGGTCTATAATTTCCCGGATCTCCTCTGGATCCTTTTTAAAAAATCGGCGTTACATTGGCCACCCTCCAATCTTCCGGTACCACACTCGATTTTAAGGATAAATTCCATATTTCTAACAGTAGCTACGCAAGCTCTTTTTTCAGTTCTATCAGTACTCTGGGATGAATACCATCTGGTCTAGGAGATTTGCTACTCTTCGGTTTGTAGAACTGCCCCATTACATCCTCCCGGTTTACAGAAAATTCATTAAGTTTCTCCGACTCGTCAGCTTCGAATACCATTTCTGGCACCAGTATCCCACCAAAATCTTTCTCGGTGAAGACCGAAGCAAAGAATTCATTTAATCTCTCCGCTACGGCTTGTCTTCCCTGATCGCCACTTTTACTCCTCGGTCATCTAGCGGTCCAACGATTCTTTTGCCGGCTTTCTGCTTTTAATATACCTAAAAAAATGTTTACTATGTCTTTTTGCCCCCAATGCAATTTTTTTTTTCAAAGACCCTCTTAGCCTTCCTTATCAGTGCTTTGCATTTGACTTGACATTCCTTATGCTGTTTCTTATTATTTTCAGTGGTTCCTTCTTCCATTTTCTGAAGGATTTTCTTTTAGCTCTTATAGCTTCCTTCACCTCACTTTTTAAACCACACCGGCTGTCGTTTGGTCTTCCATCCTCCTTTTTTAATACAAGGAATATATTTGGCCTGGGCTTCCAGGATGGTGTTTTTGAACAGCATCCACGCTTGATGTAAATTTTGACCCTCGCAGTCGCTCCTCTAAGTTTTTTTTCACCGTTCTTCTCATTTTATCATAGTCTCCTTTTTTGAAGTTAAACGCTAACGTATTTGATTTCCTATGTATACTTACTTCAAGCTAATATCAAATCCGATCATATTATGATCACTGTTATCAAGCGGCCCCAGCACCATTACCTCCCGCACCAGATCATGTGCTCCACTAAGGACTATGTCTAGAATTTTTCCTTCTCTCGTTGGCTCCTGTACCAACTGCTCCATAAAGCTGTCCTTGATTTCATCAAGGAATTTTACCTCCCTAGCGGCCCTGATGTTACATTTATCCAGTCAATATCGGGGTAATTGAAATCACCCATTACTATTGTGTTGCCTAGTTTGTTTGCGTCCTTAATTTCCTTTAACATTTTTGCATCCGTCTGTTCATCCTGGCCAGGTGGATGGTAGTACACTCCTATCACTATCCTTTTCCCCTTTATACATGGAATTTCAATCCATAGTGATTCCAAGAAGTGTCTTGTTTCCTGCAGAATTTTCATTCTATTTGATTCAAGGCTCTCGTTAATATACAATGCTACCCCTCCACCAATTCGATCCACCCTATCACTACGATATAATTTGTATCCCAGTATGACAGTATCCCACTGGTTATCCTCCTTCCACCAGGTCTCAGAGATGCCTATTATATCTAATTTTCATTAGTGCAATATATTCTAACTCTCCCATCTTATTTCTTAGGCTCCTGGCATTCGCATATAGACATTTCAAACTATGTTTGTTGTTCCTATTTACATCATGCTCAGTACTTGACAGTATTAATTTGCAATCTTTTGTCTGATTTTATTTTTATTTAGGACACCTGATCTACTACAGTCTCTTTTGCAACCTCACTATCAGGATACTCTATCTTCCCTGTTTTGGTGATATCTTTGGAAGATACCTTATCCCGAACCATGCGCTTTTGAGCGACTGTCTGCCTTTTCCCTGTTTCTAGTTTAAAAGCTGCTCCATCTCCTTTTTAATTGCCGACGCCAGCAGCCTGGTCCCACCCTGGTTAAGGTGGAGCCCATCCTTTCAGAATAGGCTCCCCCTTCACCAGAATGTTGCCCAGTTCCTAACAATCTAAAACCCTCCTCACTGCACCATCGTCTTATCCACGCATTGAGACTCCGGAACTCTGCCTGTCTCTTGGGCCCTGCGCGTGGAACGGGTAGCATTTCAGAAAATGCTACCCTAGAGGATCTGGATTTGAGCTTTGTACCTAAGAGCCTAAATTTGGCTTCCAGACCTCTCTCCCACATTTTCCTATGTCCCACATGTACCAAGACAGCCGGCTCCTCCCCAGCACTATCTAAAATCCTATCTAGGTGACGCATGAGGTCCGCCACCTTCGCTTAAGGCAGGCAAGTCACCAGGTGATCCTCACGTCCACCAGCCACCCAGCTATCTATATGCCTAATTATCGAATCACCAACTACAACAGCTGTCCTAACCTTTCCCTCCCGGGCAGCACTTAGAAACATATCCTCGGTGCGAGAGGATAGTACATCCCTGGTGGGCAGGTCCTGGCTACAGGAGTACTTCCTCCCTTTTTTTCAATATATTTCACAATTGTAGACATCTCTTCGGAGACGAGTATTACAAGTTCGTTTGACTTTTAATATATATTTCATATATATCTTTTTGAAGAGAGGAGACCTAAGAGGATTGTGTCCCGTTATTTCCTTGGAGTACACATTCCGAGTTACATCTTCCGAGGTTACAAAGACCCCTGAGGCAGGCCATTGGGCCGAAACACGGCCGTGTCGGGTCATTTTTATGTACATTGTTATTTTTTAACTTTTTATTTTTTAAGTGAATAAATATATAATTGTTGGTATCCTCATCCACTCTCCTCACTTTTTGTTTTATATCCCACGGTTTCGTGAGGGTTTTTACCTCCTTTTTTGTTTTTTGCTTCGTTCCTCCAGAAAAAGAGGACAGATTGAGCCAGTCTGGGGTTTACTTCCATTGCTGGATCAATGTGTCCTCCTTTTTCTGGAGCCATATGGTAACCCTAATCACAATCCTTGCATCCAATAAATCGGTCTAGGCCAGAAGGGGTTTACTTAACTTGGATAGCACAAAGGGGAAAGAAACTCACAAGGGCCCTTTTACTATGCTGTGGTAAATGCAATAGCACATGCTTACTGCAGTAAAAAAAAAAAAAGTGCTTACTGTGGGGCACCTAATTTTTCACTCTGCATGCGCATCCCATATGATAAAAAATAAACTTCTTTTAGCACTGAGGGAGTGCCAGGGGTGGTGAGTAGGTATGTTCTATGCTAATTGTCTAGCGCAGATACATTGCCATGCATTAACCACTTAGTGGTGCATGGCTAATGCATGAGCCCTTATCGCCTACAAAATAGGTGGCAGTAGGGCTCACATGCTAATGGCCACGCACTAATGAAAAAATGAACATGTGGCCATTAATACAGAAAATGAGATTTTCGGCCATTTTACTGCTGAGGTAAAAATGGCCTTAGTGCATGGGAAAGACCCACGTAAGGACACGCTGAGACCTTCTTTACTGCAGTTTGTTAAAAGAACATATCTGGATGGGCTGGAGTGGGACTTCAACAGCAACTGCAGTAATTAGGGAATACGACCATTTGCCAGGAAGATTTCCACAGTCTGTGCACTGGAAATGACAATGACAGATCGTACAGGTCTTTATCTGCTGTCATCTACTATATTACCATTACAAAGACACATATGGGGATGGCATAGACACAGCATGATTCATGGAAGAAAGTGTTTATGAACAGCTTGTAAAACTGAACATGGACAAAGCCATGGGATCCATTGAGATACAGCCTATGATGCTGAAGGAGCTTAAGAACTGGATAGAGGGCATGCACTAGATGTGGTCTTAGATTTCAGCAAAGTCTTTGATACTAGTCCTCATAGGAGGGGCATAACAGCTAAAAGACAGACCCAAGCTGGTAAACTGGATAAGCAATTGATAAACTGATAGGTGGCAGAGAGTGGTGGTAAATGGAATTTGCTCAAAAGAAAGAAAAGTGAATAGTGGAGTACCTCAGGGATCTGTTCTGGAACCGATTTTGATTAACAAACCTGTGAGTGATATTGCCAAAGGGTTAGAGGGGAAAGTATGTCTTTTGTGGATGACTCTCTCAAAGTCTTCAACTTATTCAGTCAATCGCCATCATGCTCCTGTACAACGCACACTGTTTCAACCATGTCACGCCCCTGATCTAAGCTGAACGCTGGTTATCCATTACTGCCCGTATCAAATATAAAATCCTACTCCTGGTCTACAAATTTCAACCCCCTTCTGCTCCTGTTACCTCAATAATTTGCTCACTCCTTATACCCTGCTGCCCTTTCTTTGTTCTACCGACCACAACCTCCTTACCTTACCCTCCCCCTCCTTCCTCCTCTGTCTCAATATCTCTCGTGACTCTGCCTTCAAGAAGATTGGTCCCAACTATGGAACAACTTCCTTTGTCACATTAGGAATCAACCCTCCCTTGCATCATTCAAACAGGTTCTGAAAACTCACTTATTCTCATCTGCCTTTCCTCAACTTCAGTAACTCCACTAGCTTGACTTTATTCTGCTCAACCTCTATTATATCCTGCTATCTCTTTTTTTCCTTCCTTTTTCTTTGCTCTGTTTTATTTTATTGTTAACTGCTTAGAAGCTTGTGTGTAGGCCATTGGGCAGTATATCAAGTGTTTCAAATAAATAAATAATGAAGAGCAGCAACAGATCTGAAGCTACAGAGAGAATAGAATGCTTGAGAAGTGACCTACGAAAATTAGAAGCATGGAATAATTCTTGGCAGTTAAGCTTTTATGTGAAGAAATGTAGTATGACGCATTTTGGGTGCAGCAAGCGATAGGAGGTAAGACACTGATGTGCACGGACAAGGAAAGAGACCTCAAGGTAATAGTGTCTACTCATAAGAATCTCAAGGTTTCAAATCAATGTGACAAATTGGTGGCTAAGGCCAGAAGAATGCTTGGCTGCATGGGAAGGGGCATAACCAAAGATAAACAGAGGTGATAACGCCCCTGTACAAGTCATTTGTGAGACTGCATTTTGAGTACTGTGTTCAGTTTTGGAAGTCATATCTTGCCAAGGACATATAAAAACTTAAAGCCAATCAGAGGAAAGCAACCAAAATGGTATGGGGTCTGTGCCCATATTCAGGAGACTCCTACATTCCTGTTCAGAAGTGAAGAACTCCCATTCAGCAGCCTCCCAACTGGCCGTTTTTTTAAAAGGACAGTCCAGAGGAGATCACGTGATGTGCTGAGAGGAGCGGACATGTTCTTCTCTTTTCTGGGGTTCCCACTCCCTACCAGCACATTTCTCTACAGAATTTTGAGCAAATTTCACCAGAATCAGCTTACCAGGCTCCTGATGTATGGCCAAATTTGTAACTCGCCTTGACGCCACTATGACAGGAAAATCGAATAAGAAGGATTCGGAAAGGTCACAAGGTGCTGGCGAAAACAAAATGGTGCCAGTGCCCACTGTAACTTCGGCGATATTCACTGCTGCATGGCTGACACAAATCATGGAAGCAGTGGAGTGGGCACTAGAACCGCATTTAGAACAATTGAGTCAGCTGACCAGCGTTGAATTCCTCTGTCTGATACTACCCGCTGCACGGGCAAATTGGAGCAGCGGGTGTCAACAATCAAGGATGCGGGAGACAGTGTCTGACCGCATTCTGCCTGCTCTCCTGGAGAGGTGGTTGAAAATGGAGTTTGATTTGACAGAGTAGGTTGGAGGCAAGATGGAGCTTCTTCCTCTATAATATTAGCAAAATTCACCCATTCCTCTCTGAACAGACCACCCGAACCCTCGTCCACTCGCTCGTCACCTCTCGTCTTGACTATTGCAACCTTCTTCTCACTGGCCTCCCACTTAACCATCTATCCCCCTTCAATCTGTCCAAAATTCTGCCGCACGTCTTATCTACCGAGTGAACCGATACTCTCATATCACCCCTCTCCTCAAGTCACTTCACTGGCTCCCGATCCGCTACCATATACAGTTCAAGCTTCTCCTTTAGCCTTCAAATGCATTCAATCTGCAGCCCCCCATTACCTCTCTACCCTCCTCTCCTCGTATGTTCCCACCCGTAACCTCCGCTCTCAGGACAAATCACTCCTATCTGTACCCTTCTCCACCACCGCTAACTCCAGACTCCGCCCCTTCTGCCTCACATCACCATATGCCTGGAACAGCCTTCCCGAGCCCATACGTCATGCGCCCTCCCTGCCCATCTTCAAGTCCTTACTCAAAGCCCATCTCTTCTCCCTTGCTTTTGGCGCATAACCACCTTCCCCACTCATGATACCTACACTGACTACATAGTTTGTAACCTTTAGATTGTAAGCTCTTTTGAGCAGGGACGGTCCTTCCCCATGTTAAACTTGTACAGTGCTGCGTAACCCTGGCAGCACTATAGAAATGCTAAGTAGTAGTAGTAGTAGATCTTGAGGGTTTACCGTCAAAAGAGAGACACCCTGACATATGTTGGAGTACCTGTGAGGATTTTCCAGGATTATTCGATGGTGCTGCAGGATCGCAGGCGCCAGTTCTCTCCCATTTGTGCAGCATTACATGAATTCGCTTTATGCTAGCATATCCAGCGCTACTCCAAATTTTTCAGAAAGGTAAATGGCGCACTTTTGAGACACTTCAGGCGGCCCAAGACTACTTAAAAGAACTGCAGAGTCCAGCTACATCAGTCCACTTGACTTTGTTACCTTTTAACTTGCTTAATTAAACTGATGTATTGCTTATCAGTTTCTTTGAAGTTTTATTTATCTGTTCACAGTAACTGCATGATTGCTTTGATTACAGGTGCCATGTGGCAATGTTCGTCTGCTGTGGAAGTATGGCTTCCTGCTGTAATGATTCACATAATATGTTTTGGTGGGGTACGGGACCCCAAACATTAATAGTGCATCTTTCATCCACTGCATTTAATGTGAAGGGGAATTTGGGGGGATTGTTGGGGGGATTTGGTTTGGGATGGGGGAAGGGAAGGTGGGCAGAGGGGTTTAGGGAATTTGGGGAAGGGAGGGTAGGTAGGGGATACATAGAAGAACTAAGGAAGAGGAACAACTTTGGGCTAGCTGAGGATAAGTTACATGGAAAAAATGGAGATCCTTCAACTTGTATGGTACGTAATGACAATGCAGTGCTGGCTCTTGAACCCTTCTCACATGAACAATTGTATATCCTGGAAAATCAGATTAAGCCTGGGTGAGGCTGGGTGCCCGGGTCTGGAGATAATGGTTTTTATGTCACTATTTTCTTTTAGTTCTATCTCACTGGATGAATGAACAAATTGCTAGATTCATCACATGGAATGTGGGAGGAGTCACGTCCCCCGTGAAGTGCACAAAGATCCTGTCAGCATTGAAAAGGCACAAAACAGACGCGTGCTTACAGGAGACCTGCCTCACAGCACATAAGCATAAAAATTTGAAACGCTCTTGGGTGGAGGAGGCCTATTCAGCATCCTTCATGGGTCAGTGAGGAGGTGTGGCAATCTTAATTAGGAAAGGGTCTGCCCTATAGAGCAGAACTTTTAACTAGAGATCCTGGTGGAAGCTATGTTCTTCTTCACCTCTGGCTCCACAGTTGTGAATTTCTCGTGTTGGCAGTGTATGACCCTAACAAGTATGATCCCTCCATTTACCACTCACTGGTTCAGCTCTGTCTTCCATATCACTCGCTCAAGATGGTGGTGTTGGGAGATTTTAATTTAGTATCAGATCCCACTCTTGATTGCTGATATGCTGATTCTTCTCACCAGGGGGTGGGGCACAAGCTCAAACACTCCCCTCATTCATTCACTCTGTCTTAATTTGGTTGACACATGGCATGCTCTCCATCCCGGTGAGAGAGATTGTACCCATCTTTTTCGAGCACACGGTACTCTTTCTAGCTTGGATTATATCTTAGTAGAACGTTCAATTTTTGCCTCCATGAATTCCACAGTTATTGGTCTGGAGGAGGTCTCTGATCACGTGCTTGTCTGGATCAACTTGCAGGCTCCAGCACACTATCAATCTTCTTCAGGCTGTTTCCCCTCTTATCTTTACAAATACCCCAATTTTGGTACTTATCTGCATAAAAAAATGGTAGATTATATGCAGTATAAAGGGGTCCATTTGGATCAACCTTCCCTTTTCTTGCCAGCTGCTAAAGCAGTGCTCCGTGGGGACTTCATTGCTTATATACATGCTCATCATAAGCAGCTGACTGCAGGGATCCTACTTTTGGAATCTCAGTTGAGAATGGCTAAGAGAGCCTATATTCACTGACCCTGTCAGGCTACACAAGAGCGGCTAAATGCCACACAAGTAGACTTGAATTCCCTTTTACATGAACGTGCTTCTCGCTCAATGGTATACCACAAATATCATTTTCATTGCTTGGAAGTAAACCGAGATGTCTTCTCACTCGTGGTGAAATCCTGGGGTGGGACCTTGGGCAATTTTTCATTGTGGGATGCCCATGGGAAGATCCATAACAAAAGTGCGGATATAGCTAGAATTCTTACTAATTGCCTCTCTCAGCTTTATATGGCTGCTGCTACTCCAGATTTCACTTCCTTACAGAATACTTGCAAGCGGCAGGGCTACCGCACTTGACTATTCAGGAGTTTCAACTTCTGAATGATCCTCTATCAGCTAAGGCTTTGCAGAGTGCACTCAGTCCCTGGCCCCAATGGTTTTTCAGGAGAGTTTTATAAGATGATGCCCCCTGAGTTTCTGGGCCTCCTATCTAATTATTTTGCAGATATAGTAGAACGGGGATCATTTCCATTGCATGCTAACTTGGTAGACCCATGCACTTGGCAGACTCATACTGCCCTATTTCTCTTCTCAATATAGATCTTAAAATCACCGTTTTGTTCATCAGCATCAGTCAGTTGGCAATGTCCATCGCTTACTTTCAGTTATAGCATACTGTCAGCACATGAATACGTCTACCTTGGTTGCTGGTCTAGATGCTGAGGCTTCGATAGAGTGGGCTAGGCATACTCGTTTCAGGTCTTGCACCATATAGAATTTGGAGGTTGGTATTATCGCACAATCCAAGCCCTTTACGCTGCCCCTAGTGCTTCTATACTGGCCAATGGGGTGCGGACATTGCCCTTCTCCATATCTCAGAGTACGCAACATAGATGCCCCCCTTTAATTTCTTCTCTCTCTGAATTCTGCATCCTGAAAACTACTGAAGTTGTTCCGGGGGTGAGGTTGTTGGATTACCACATTAAAACCTTTGCTTTTACAGATGATTTACTAGTGATGTTGACTGATCCAGAGCACGTCCTGCCCATTTTGCTACAAGTAATACAGCAATTTGGGCAGCTTTCAGGTTTTACACTAAATGTATGTAAATCTTATTCATTCCCAGTAATACCTGAGGCAAAAACATCTTGGGTGGGGCATTTCCCTTTGACATGGGTGGAAGGCCCCCTCAAATATTTAGGAGTATATATTCCCCCAGATATGTCTCAACTTTATTCTGTGAACGTATCTCGCCAGCTTAAAGACACCTATACTACGCTACAAATGTGGTGTACTTTTCTCTCTCATTGCTGGAATGCATTTCATTATGCAATATGTTCATTGTCTCTCGTTGGCTTTATGTATTTCAGATGTTACCAATGTATCTCAAGGTTCAGATGAGAAATATTTAAATCGTTATTTACAAAAGTTTCTTTGGCATGCCTTCCAGTGTCCACTTTGCAGATACCAGCGGAATATGGGGGTTTTAGATTACTGAGTTTATGCCAGCTAACGATTGCCAGTGACATGAGACATATAAATGACTGGTTTAGATCAACACAGGATTTCTCTGCCACAGTACTGGAAACACAATTGACTTCATCTATTAATTTCACTTGCCTCCTGCATACCGCTGGGGGCACTATATCCCCAGTATTGAAGCACACTTACATTCTTCCAACAGCCAAGGCGGTCTGGCATTAGGTTTGCAAGCATCACCACTTTTCATCACAGGTTATCGCCCTTCTTAACTATTTGTGATAACCCAGCTTTCCCACCAGTGCAATATTATACTTTTCACAGGTGGCGTTGGCGGGGAATGACTTATTTGTTCCATGTGGTGACAGCAGAGGGATGAATTAAATCTTTTCCTGTTCTCCAACACAAATTTTCCTTACCCGCTAGGACACTACCTCCTATCCCATGACTTTCCAATTTCCTGTGGAGTCTTTCATGAGGTACTTTGTCAAATGCCTTTTGAAATCCAGATACACAATATCAACCAGCTCACCTTTATCCACATGTTTGTTCACCCCTTCAAAGAAATGTATCAGATTGGTGAGGCATTATTTCCCTTCACTAAATCCATGTTGGCTTTGTCTCATGAATCCATGCTTTTGAATATGCTCTTTAATTTTGTTCTTTATATAGCCTCTACCATTTTGCCTGGCACCAACATCAGGCTCACCAGTCTATAATTTCATGGATCACCTCTGGAACCCTTTTTAAAAATCGGCATTACATTGGCCACCCTCCAATTTCCGGTACCATGCTTGATTTTAAAAGATAAATTACATATTACTAATAGTTCTGAAAAATTCATTTTTCAATTCTATCAGTACTCAGGGATACCATCTGGTCCAGGAGATTTGCTACTCTTCAATTTGTCAAATTGTGCCATTACATCTTCCAGGTTTATAAAGATTTCATTCAGTTTCTCTGACTTGTCAGCTTTGAATATCTTATGTGGCACTTGTATCTCTCCCAAATATTACTCGGTGAAGACCAAAGCAAAGAATTCATTTATCTCTCCGCTATGGCTTTGTCTTCCCTGTGTGCCCCTTTTACCCCAGTCATCTAGCGGTTCAACTGATTCTTTTTCTGCCTTCTTGCTTTTAAATATACCTAAAAAATGTTTACTATGTGTTTTTGCCTCCAACGTGACCTTTTTTTCTAAGTCCCTCTTTGCCTTCCTTATCAGAACTTTGCATTTGTCTTGCCATTTCTTATGCTATTTTCAGTCAGATCCTTCTTCCATTTTCTGAAGGATTTTCTTTTAGCTCTAATAGCTTCCTTCACGTCATTTTTTTAACCATGCCAGCTATCGGTTGGTCTTCCTTCCTCCTTTTTGAATGCACAGAATATATGTGGCCTGGGCTTCCAGGATGGTATTTTTGAACAGCATCCACGCCTGATTTAAATTTTTGAACTTCGCAGCTGCTCCTCTAATTTTTTTTTTCACCGTTCTTATTTTATCATAGTCTTCTTTTTGAAAGTTAAATGCTAACATATTGGATTTCTTATGTGTATTTACTCCAAAGTCAATATCAAATCTGATCATATTATGATCACTGTTATCAAGCAGCCCCATCACCATTATCTCCTGCACAAGATCATGTGCTCAACTAAGGACTAGGTCTAGAATTTTTCCTCCTCTTGTTGGCTCCTGTACCAGCTGCTCCAGAAAGCAGTCCTTGATTTTGTCAAGGAATTTTACCTCCCTGTCATGCCCCGATGTTATTTTTTACCCAGTCAATATCGGGGTAATTGAAATTGCCCATTATTATTGCATTTCCCAGTTTGTTAGACTTCCTAATTTCTGATAACATTTATACATCCGTCTGTTCATCCTGGCCAGGTGGACAGTAATACACTCCTATCACTATCCTTTTCCCCTTTGCACATGGAATTTCAATCCATAGGGATTCCAAGATGTCTCTTGTTTCCTGTAGAATTTTCAGTCTATTTGATTCAAGGCCCTCCTTACAGAAAATGCTACCCCTTCACCCTATCACTACAATATAATTTGTATCCTGGTATGACAGTGTACCACTGGTTATCCTCCTTCCACAAGGTCTCAGAGATGGATATTATATCATATGCTGGACTCAGAGAGAGGGGTGCAGGAGGAAGGGAAGACAAGTGAGAGACAGGACACAGAGACAGATGCCAGGCATCGAAAAAGCACAGGTATAGGGCAGTGGCGTAGCCAGACAGCCAATTTTGGATGGGCCTGAGCCCAAAGTGGGTGGGCACAATATTTTCTCTGCCCTGCCCTACTGCAAAATATAAACACATTAGCTAATAAGGATCCTCAAGCTCTGTCAGCTGAAGACTTTCTCTGAAGGTGGCCAGAACTAACTTTTACCAAACTTGGCAGGCAGCAGCAACATCCGTAAGCCACTGATGCCAGCACCCTATGCGTGCTTAGCTGTTGGTGACTCAAGCATGCTGTCACCGATTGTAGAGCTTGGTAGAAGGAAGTTATGGCTGTCTTCGGAGGAGGTCCTCAGCTAGGCTTGGGATCCCTACCAGCTATACAGCAAGGGTCAGAACTGGTGTTAGACATGCTAGGGCCCCCTCCCTGATTCCCTTTCCTCCCTGCCTTCCCTCCGATTTCCCCACCTGCCATTACTGTCACACCCTCACCGAATACAGAACAAGGATCACGTATCAGAAATAAAAATATTTAGACAAAAATTGAACTCGGAATCCCAAAAAAGTTAAACTTAGCATGTTCTTCAACAATGGAGAAATAAAAACAGAAATGCATTTCCTTTCTCCTGAACACGATACAAACACACTTGCTATGTAGATTTCCCAAAGCCAACATATTCCATTTAAAACATTCAAAATACATTGCTTTTTTCTACCTTTGTGGTCTGGACATTTATTTTTCCATCATGTTGGTTGCAGTTTCTTTTCTGCTTTCCTGTCTGTCGTCTTCTAATTCTCTTTCAAGCGGCTGCTGTCCATTTGTCTTCTTTTACCTTCACTACACCTGCTTCTGACATATTGACTGTTCTTATTTTTAGCTCTTTCCTCTCTTTTTTCTTCTTTCTGCCTTGCTGTAAACTCAAATTTCACCCTCTCACTGTTCTCCTCCTTTTTAGTTTACAGCTACCTATCAGATTTTCATCTTTTTCTCTCACCTACTAACTTTTCCATTTCCCCATCTCACTCCTTCCTCAGCCCTCCATTCCCTTTCATTACCATATTTCTATCCTCTGTAATCCCTATCTTTTATTTATTTATTTATTTATTCATTTCCTTGCCACCCTCTTCCTCTCCCTCCTGGTCTCTCCCATATGGTTCCACCAATTCCTTCCCTCCACCTTTCTAGCCCAGCATCTGCTCCCTCTTTCTCCCTCTTTCTCCCTACCCCACTCTTGTAGCTTTACATCTCTCTGCCCCTTCTCTCTTCCCTCCTGCCCTCTCCCCCATGTTCCAACATTTTTCCCTCTCTCTTCCATCACTCCCACTGTCCGGCATCTCTCCATCACCCTTCTGCTCCTGAATCCAACATCTCCTCCTTTCTCACCCGCTACAGACATTTTCCATTATTTCTATTACACCATTATGTTAACAGTCTGCCTTGGGAGGATTTAGCAGAAGATGTACAAGAGGAGCTTACCACTGCATATACTCTGGGTGCGCCACCCTTAACAGCCCTGGTATTGGAGGAAGAAGGCTGAGCTCCGATCCTGCATCTGCCTCCCTCTCTCTCAAGGCAGCGCTTCCCAGACGCTGCCTACCACCGCCACTATCCTGCATCTACATCCTCTGTCTCAGCAGCAGCGATAACGATTCATACATGCTGCCTCCTGCTTCGTTTTAACCCGGAAGCATCTCCCCTGCCTCGCGCCTGCGTCATGCCCCAGCAGAAACAGGAAGTTGTAATAATGGGGGCAGGACATGGCAGAGGAGATGCTTCCGGGTTAGAAACAGGAGGCAGCATGAATCGCTACTGCTGCTGCTGAGACGGAGGTAGATGCAGGATCGTGGCGGCGGTAGGCAGCGTCTGGGAAGCACTGCCATGAGAGAGAGGGAGGCAGATGCAGGATCGGAGCTCAGCCTGCTCCCTCCACTGCTGTTCTGATGAAGGTGCTCCACTGCTGGGTGGGCCTGAACCCAAACTGGGTGGGCCTAGGCCCACCCCTGGTAATGCCCCTGGTATAGGGATACAGAGCGTCAATGATGGAAAATGGATGGGATAGGGACATAGAGGTGCAATGATGAATATAAAGTTGAGGATAGGGACACTAAGGGGTCAGATGCTGAATATGGGGAGAGGATAGGAACAGGGACACAGAGGAGAACTGCTGAACAGGACAGATAGGAACGCACAGAGAAGATGGATAGGTGACATGGAGAGAGAAGAAATGTCAAATGTATAGGAGACCCTGAAAAGATAGGAAGAACAGTGAAAAGCAGAATAAACACTTGATCAAACTGAATGAAAAAAATAAAATGCTCATACTGCAAAGGCAGAAGGAAGGATTTTGGGAAATGTGTATCACTGATATCTTGCATTTCAGTTTCTATTTCTCTAGTATTGCAGTATATGCAAGTCTGACTTCTTGAGGCTCACAGTTTTTTGCATTCATATCTCTGTTGCTGATCTGTGGTCCCCTGTTTAATGTTTGCTGAGTGTGACCGAGATCTGTAGCAGTCCCATTTTTTCCGGTTTATCACTAGATGGTATATTGGTATTTTAGGGCCCAGTGTAATAATATCTACAATGCTGCCTTTTCACTTGTGAGGTTCTTGCTTTTTGATCTGGGAGTTAGTGCTGTTATGGTATGGTACAGTTCTAATTCTGTTTTTGCACAAGTTTGTGCATAGTGTTTTCCAATGGTGGGATTGTGTATTGGCCTTACTGAGGGGACATCAAAACTTTAATATAAATTTAGCTTGTTATAACATCAGATCATGTTTGTGAAAGAATCATTGAAGGTATGTACATGTGTAATTTGTTTCTTCTAAGATGGCAACCCTAGTATGGTCAGTTGATTGTTCAGGGGTAGGTTGTGGTGAAGGGTGCAACAATTGGTCTGACAAGGGACTTAGAACGAGGCATGGGGGATTGGACAAAGGAGGAGTATGGATGGAGCAAGGGAGAGGTATGGAGCAGGTATGTTCAGCATCAGATTTTTCTCTGTCAAAAGGATGCCAACTCTATCCATCAGCAGCAGGAGATGTGTTAATAAGATGTCATCTCCTGCTGCTGAGGGACCAGTCTTGCAATAACAGCTGCAAAATCTCACAGCTGTTATTGTGAGACTGATCCCACGGCAGCAGGAGATGATGTTTTATTAAGGTATCTCCTGCTGACAAGAGGGGAAAGTGGCTTGTTGGTGCTGTTGCCCACAGACGTTTGGTGAGCTAGGGGGTAGAACTAGAAGGTGCAATGGATGGGGCTGGGGCAAGACTAAGGCAGGGTTAGGTGGAGTGGGTGGGACTGTGGGCATGTCTTAATCTCCCTCTCAAACACTGGGCCCTCATGGCAGCTCTGTGGTAGATATATGAGACTGAAGGCCTGAATACATATACCCTGGAGGAGATGAAAGACAAGGGAGGTAAACACAAAGTCACTTTGAAAATTGACCTGGAACCTTTTATTAATTGAAATGGAGAAGACACATGCACACTCTTGATGGCTTCCTCTCTCTATGATCCATTGTGCAACAGGTTGCTAAACCCAATGGAAATTACCTCTCCCTGGACCAGGGGCAGACTGACCGTTGGGACAATAGGGCAGTGCCTGAGGTCCCACAACAGTAGGAGGGCCCACTGTGCTCTAACCTCTATCTAGTTTAATCACTTTTGATAGGTGTTTAGGGGCCCCTGACCCTTTTTGTCTGAGGTCCCAGATCACTGTCAGCCCACTCCTGCCATGAACACAGTCAAGGAACTTGTTCAATATTGGAGTGCTCAAGCACCTACAGCACTAGGTCTTTGCTCCTAGGAAGATACATATCTGATCTCTGTACTGTGATGTCAGCCCGTGTTAGAACTTTCTCCATGTTCTGGGTTTTTCTTCAAGGGGATGGAGGATAAATGGGGATCAGGAAAAGGATCTGGAGCCAGCTGGTCACTCTATCTGGAAGATTTGGCAGTTATCTTTGAAACTGGGACTCCTCCACCCTTTATAGATATCACAAATTCTCACCTTACTCTGAGTCTTCCTTTTTTCGGCCAGTCTCTTTTCTCTCAAGAAATTTCCCACTTACAATCTTTAGCAACAGCCTGTATAATCTGAAGCAATCTACTACCTAAGTTTGTCAACTATGGGGTTATGTACTGCAGGTCAGAGGCTAGTTGTCATGGGAACTACATTTTTATATTTACTCAGCATTGTTTGTGTATGATAAGGCTCTGTCCTCTCATCCTTTTTGCATTCCCTGACTCCAGAACCTTGATTGAATTTCTAATATAGGACCAAAATGCTCTCCTACTCTTACAATTTTATTTATTATTTGACTGCCATTTGCTGAAGACATCATGGCAGTCTATATTAACCCAACTGTATAAAGCAGAACAAGAAACACAAGATATAATTACATCATATATAAAATATACAATAGCAATAACATGAAAGGAAATGAGGGAAAACTTAGGTCAGAGCTGAATATCACATCATGAAATCTGGAGTTCCTGCTCCTAACTTGGGGCCCTTGTACTAAGGTGCACTAAGAAATGGGCTTAGAGCGCATCCTAATATGGGACTTTCCCACGTGCTAAACCCATTTCTAGCACATATATAAAATAGCCTTTTTCAAATATTTTTTCAGTCAATGTTATCACGTGGCAACTGAAAAATCTTAACACAGGTGCACTTACAGCTTCTTATTTAGGCTAAGGGCTCCTGTGTTATGGATGCATTAACCAGTTAGAGCACACTAATGTCAGTGTGCTAGCTGGTTCAACATCTGCCCATGACATGCCTCCTTCAAAAATTAATACAAAAAAATAACATGTGGTTATCATGTGGAAACATGAAAATTACTGCATGATGCTTTAGCATGTCCTTCACTATGCCATTTTAGGCACACTAAGCCAATGTTAGGGCTTAGCTCACCTTACTAAAAGGGCCCCTTTGCTTGTGCCTAAGGTGATGTAGTGGAGGAGGGGCTAAGAGACCCATCATCATCAGTGGGTGTAACTGTAACAAGACGCTACAATTTATTTATTTACATATGTTATATATTGCTTTCTAAGATTTCTCAAAAAGCTACCCAAAGAGGTGTACAATACAATATAAACTGAATTACAAACATCATATAAGCAGTGTGCACACATCAACCAACATAATACAACAAAACTTTAATCGTCATGAGACAGATAACCTATTGTTACTGAGAGGGAGTGCCTGCTATCTTTTCCACATTCAGATACATAAATAAAGCATACAGTACTACCCAACCACCAAAACGTTTACCATCTATTATATGCAACCTAGATAGAATCATCAGAATTTACACCACTCCAAGAAATACAAATACCATCCCCTACAGCCATGGTCAGACTAAGACCAAAATATACCCCAAATGGACCCCCCCCCCCCCCCCCCCCCCGGAGGAGTATACAAAACACATCCAATACAGCACTATTGGATGGTGGATATGTGGAATGCCCTCCCACGGGAGGTGGTGGAGATGAAAACGGTAATGGATTTCAAACATGCGTGGGATAAACACAAAGGAATGGATCCGTAGAATCTTAGCAGAGGTTAGGTGGCGACACCGGTAATTGGGAAGCTAAACTTGTGCTGGGCAGACTTCTATGGTCTACGCCCTGATCATGAATGAATGAGCTGGAGTGTAAATTTTAAGGGGTTTCGACGTTAGCTTCAGAACTTAGTACAAGAACAGTGCTGGGCAGATTTCTATGGTCTGTGCCCTGAGAATGGCAAGGACAAATCAAACTCGGGTATAAAGTATCACATACCATGTAAAATGAGTTTATCTTGTTGGGCAGACTGATGGACCATACAGGTCTTTATCTGCTGTCATTTACTATGTTACTATGTTACAGCAATCTCCAGATACCCTTAACTCCCAGGAGTGAATAGAAACACTATCCACTCATGGCCAAAGCTACACAGTAGAAAATAATATAATATTGTGATAAAATAAAAGCAGATCAATATTCATAAGCCATTATGTTGTTTGTGGTGATGACACTTATTAATGAATATATTGAGCATCCTCAAATGCTGAAGAAAGCCAGATACCACTCTGCTCATCTTCATCAATTGACACTCCAACACTCTGCAAAGGATCAAAGTGATTTATTTAATCAGAAATTGAAATTTATTTTGCCAGTCTTCAGATTTTCCAGTTTCATTCCCCACTTTCTTTCTCATTACTGGGGCTTCACTCTCACTGTGTGAGGGGATTACTGTTGTTATTCCTGTTCAATACCCATGTTGGTTTAATCATTCCTATAATAAATGAAACTCCCTAATCCCTTATTTGCTCTGTTTGTCTATGTTGAATAGTTGGGGAAAATCCACTACTTATTCCTGGGTTAGGCAAAGTGAAATCTATTTTACTCTTCCGGGATCTTGCCAGGTACTTGTGACCTGGATTGGCTTGATGGGTCTTTGGTCTGTCCCAGTATGGCAATGCTTATGTTTACTAGAGTTGCCAACTAGATAGATTTGCCCGATAGAGTTGATCCAGTCCTGGACTTACCCCAATGCATGCAGGGACTTGTAGCATTGCTTTTCTTAGGGAATCCAATGGGAAAATCAGAACCACAAGTCCCTACATGCAATGGAATAAGCCTGTCAGGTGAATTTGGATCTAGTTAGCAACCCTAGAGTTTACGAATATGAGGCTGGATTTTTTTTTCAGCCTATAAGTTTGTTTGCCTTCATACAGGTTGCATGAAGTCTCTTCCATAGTACTGTAAATAAAGCATTCCCACTCCCTATCCTCCTGATACTGTTATCTTTTTCTTTTCTTTTTTATCCTGTGCTTGGTCTCCAGACTATGAATTTTGCCCCCCTTTCATTATTGCAGCATAGTTTTCTTTTCTATATATTTAGACATTTCTGCTCAGTTTTAAACTATTTCCCTTCCCTCTCCTGAGCACTGTCAGGGCCTATCACAGGGGGGCCAGCAGCGCCATTTAGCTGGGACTCACACAGAAAATGGGCCTCTGTTTAGAAATAAAAAAATATTTCTTTAATATCTTTTTATAACCGAACACAAAACTAATTCAATTGCAGAATTTTTCCGTAATTATAAACAAATTCCCACACTTCTACAGCTAAAGTCTATCTCAACTGCTTTTCTATCTGGTTTTTTTTGTCTGTTTTTTAAATCTTGTGCTGCACAATAGAAGTTGGGAAGAATTATACAAAGTGGGTTGAGAAGGTCTGTCCTATATGTCTGGGGGCAAAATAACTGCAAAAATGTAATGGAATGGGATAAAAATTGGCATTAGGGTTGCTATCTTTTTGCCAGAGAAAAAACCAACACCTGCCCTCCTCCATGCCCCTCACTTGTCCTGCCCCACGCCTCACCCCAAGTCTCTTGCCACACCTACTGTTGCACCCTTCCCTCGTCCCATCAATTTACAACCAACTGTTCGCACTAGGGGCCATTTTACAATAACTAGCATGTGCCGGAAAATGCACTATCATGGGGTGCGCTCAGGCGTCCCACGGTAGTGTTGGCATCAATAACCTTACAAATAACTTTAGATTGTGAGCCCATTAGGGACAGAAAATACCTCAAAAAATAGTAAATGCAAACTGCTTTGACTGTATCTGCAGAAAGGTGGTATATCAACTCTAGAATAAACATAAATATAAACATTTGCGCATGCTTCCCATTCACTAAAAATACTTTTTAGCATTGGGAGTGTATTTGGGGGGAGGAAAGTAGGCATCCCCAGCACTAATCACATTGCTGCACACCTACCGATTAGCACATGGTTAGCGCTTGAGCCCTTTCTAGCTACTAAATAGGTGTCAGTAAGGGCTCATGTGCTAATGGCCACACATTAATTGGGAAATTAGCACATAGCCATTGAGGAAATGAATAATTGGCCATTTTACAGCTGTGCTAAAAGTGATCTCAGAATGAAGGAAAACCGAGCTAGTTACAGCGCAGGCCACCTTTTAGCACAGCTAAATGTCGGCTGGGACTTGCATATTAAGTGGCGGTGCCCACAGATCATCCAGCCCTGAATATCCAGGGCTAAGTTAGCGGGTGATGGTGAGTGTTTAAAAACCCTCTGACCACCACCGGCTGAGTATCGGCCAGAGTCTATATAAGCATAGGAAGACAGTGGGGGCAGAACATGTACAGCAACACTGTAGAAATAGAAACTGAATTACATTTCCCCTTGTACTGAAAAGAATACAAAGACAAGAATACAGTACAGAGATGCGCATTTACAAGCTAACAAATTCCAATTAATAAATTCAAAATAAAATACTTTTGCATCTTTGCTGTCTAAGCATTTACTTCTCCATTTTCTTTTGGTCCCAGTGTCTCTTTTCTGCTTTTTCTATGTCTGTTTTTGCCTCTGTTGTCCATCTGCCATTTCTCTTCTCTCCTCCTGTCTTCTTCTATTCTTCCCCTACATCTGTCTCTAATGTTGAGTTTCCTTAATTTCATTCTTTTCTGCTTCTCTATACAGTCAAAATTCACCTTACTTCTAGCCATCCAGTTCAGTCTCCCTTTTTTCACTTTCATCTACCTATCAACTTTCACCACTTTCTTCCCAGTCCATCTCCTGCTCTCACCCATTCCCTAGCCCTCCCATTTTCCCTGTTTCCCTTTCACTACCTCCTATTCCTTTCTATCTTTTACCAATTCCCCAATACTCTTGCCTGCTCTCCTCTCCCCTTCCAATTTGGCATCCAACTTTCTCCTCTCCTCCCCTTTCCAGTCCAGCATCTCCACCTCTCACCACTTCCCTCTGACCAGTCCAGCGTCTGCACCTTTCTCTCCTCTCCTCCCTCTTCCAATCCAGCATCTCTACCTCTTTATCCTCTCCCCTCCCTTACCCCTTCCAATCTGGCACCTCTCTCATTTCCAGCTCTCTTTCCTTTTCTAGCCAGGCTGTAGCAGCAAGGACAAAGTTAGCAGAAATATTAAGGGCCTCACACAGGCTTCTAGTACTGCACTCAGTGGGCTTCTGCAGTGTCCTGCACCTAATACACACTTTCTGTTGCTGTGGGCAGGATGCTGTCAGAGCCTTGCTGAGCACAGGTTCTGGAAACTTCCATGAGGTGCTTTAAAGTTTATCTTTGTGCTGTCATTTTGATGCCTCAGCCTGGCTAGAGAAGGAGCCACCATGGAGAGAGAAGTGATACAGGGAGAGACTCTGGTGAAGGGGAGTGAGTTGGGGCAGCTCAAAATATATGAGAGGAGGGTCTTATGGCGTGTGATCTGGTGAACAGGTGCTGTGTCCCTCACCTCGGATACGCGGTGTCTGCGTAGCCCGCTCCCTGGCTCCGATGCGTGGGCCGGTGGGCCGTTCGTCCGTGCCATCAGGTGCCCAGTCCGGCGCCGGCGATCGGGGAGGAGGTGTCAGCCAGGGTGGCGGATCCAGCGCTCCTGCTCTCCCCCGTCGGTCCTGGGAGTTCCCGCCGGCCATCTTGGCAGCTCCACCGGCGTGGAGGGACCTCTCTTCCGGGCGCAGAGCCTGGGAGCACTGACCACACCCGGATTGGCTATTCGCGGCTAGACGCCGCCCCCCCCCTGGGTCAGCAGACCAATCCGGGTCTCCCTGTTGGTTGCGGGGCTTATCCGCCTCCGGAGCGCCCTGCCTCCTACCAGCTGTCAGCTATCTCCTTGATGGAAAGGACTATATAAGAGCTCTGTTTTCTCCTACTCCTTGCTTCAGCTTCTACTCGTAGAAGGGGTAAGCTTCCGTGTATCGTATATTGATTTCGCTCTCGTCTGACTTGACCTGCCTTGACTTCTGCTGGTTCCTGACAACTCTCTGCTCGCCGCCTGCCTTGACTTCTGCTGGTTCCTGACTACTCTCTGCTCACCGCCTGCCTTGACTTCTGCTGGTTCCTGACTACGCTCTACTCGCCGCCTGCCTTGACTTCTGCTGGTTCCTGACGACTCTCTGCTCGCCGCCTGCCTTGACTTCTGCTGGTTCCTGACAACTCACTGCTCACTGTCTGCCCAGCCTCCTGGACTTTCTCTGTTGCGGCCAGTCCGCCAACCCCTGTGGTTTCCGGAAGTCCTGTTGGCCGCCTGCACCTGGGGGCTCAACCCCTGTGGAACGGCGGTCGCCGCAGGTGAAGACTTGGGGTTGGTCGGCTGTCCTTTGGAGGGCTGGTGTCTACCATCACTTCATCCCTCCAGCTGGACCTAAGGGCTCACAAGATCTCCATATAAGACAACAGGGCTGAATGCCAAATTCTAGACCATTCTTCTAGCTTCACTAAGTCCTTCCTTATGTTATCCACACCCTATTGCAGATTTTGGTATCATTCGCAAAGAGGCAAACCTTACCAGACAGCCTTTTAGCAATATCTCTTACAAAAATGTTAAAAAGAACCAGCCCAAGAACTGAACATTGTAGCACACCACTGGTAACATCCTTTTCCTCAGAATGAGCTCCATTTACCACTACCCTCTGTCACAATCAACCAGTTCCTAAACCAATCAGTCACTTTAGGGCCCATACGAGGGTACTCAGTTTATTTATTAGTCATCTTTAATTATTATTATTATTATTATATCACATCCATAATTGTCTGACAACACACAGAAAAAAAATAAGTAAAAATAAAATAATCACAATTAATACCTTTTATTAAATTTAGATATTAGATATGTATCATATGCCAAAGAATAAAGTGGTTGCTCAAAGCATATACTAACCACAATTGCTCAACTGCAAAACACTATGCACAACTTTGTGCAAAAACACACTCATAACCGTACTGTACCATAAATATTACACTGGGCAGACCTAATACACCAATATACCACCATACAGAAAATGCAGACCGTCAACAGTATGAAACAAGGGATCATAATACCACAATTCTCATGTAGAGCCACCCTTTTAGGGTGGATAGTGTTCACAATGAGCTCCTTTTATTAATGACAATATATAGATCATAACCATATCAAACCATAACAGCACTAATTCCAAGGACAGGATGAGCTAAAACCATATGCGTGGAAAGGCAGCATTATAATTACACCTGGCTCTAAAACATCAGTACACAACCTGGTGAAACAAAAAAAAAAGGGCTGCAAATACTACACGCTAGCAGAATACTGCATCTTGATCACACATGAAAAACACATGACACAACAGATATGAAGGCAAAATACTGAACTGGAAAGTTACCTCAAGAAGCCAGACTCAGCATGCAGCAATACTAGAAAAATTGAAACTTACATGCAAAATATCACAGATGCACATTTCCAAAAGCTGAAATATTCCAATTAATAAATTCTGAATTAAAAAAATGTTTTCTACCTTTGCTGTCTGAGCATTTAGTTTTTCTATTAGCTTTGGTCCCAGTGTCTTCTGTTTTATGCAGTGTCTTCTTTCCATTTGATATTTTTTCTCTCACCATGTCCACCATCCTTCTGTGTCCTTATGCGTCCTGTCTACCATCTGTAGCCCTGTCCCTATCCTTTCTCCATTTTCAACATCTGCCCTCACAGTGTTCCAATCCAGCCCTTAAATTCAGCAATTTCCCCTCCATTCATATCCAGCATTTCTCCTCACTCCACACCCCTCCATCCATGTGCATGTACTTCCTCTGTCTTCCCTCCCTTCCATCCATGTCCAGCATTTCTCCTCTCTCCCTTCCACTCCATCCGTGTGCATCTTTCCTTTGTCTTTCCTTCCCTCCATCATTTTTTTAACTTTAATTTTATTTTTTTTTTAACTTTTAATTTTTTTTAACTTTAATTTTCGTCCCCCTTCTCCTCCACTGCTAACTCTAGGCTTCGTTCCTTTTTCCTCGCAGCACCTTATGCCTGGAATAGACTTCCTGAGCCTATACGTCTAGCTCCATCTCTACCTGTTTTCAAATCTATGCTGAAAACCCACTTTTTCACCACTGCATTTGGCTCCTAGCCAATACAACAAGAACATCAATAAACCCATCAACACAAGTTACCCACAGCGGCGCTCTATGGAGTCCTCTCTTACAACATTCCAGATCAGGCCCACAGAACCCAATATTAATAACAAGAACAATACCCATATCCTGTACTCATCCCAACAACCCCTCCATATTACTTTAAACAATCTCTTTGTGTCTTAACAACCCAATTGCCCCAACTCATGTCCCCTCCACCCCAGCCTCCCCTCCCCCCTTCCCCCACCCTACCCCCAGCCTCCCCTCCCCCTTCCCCCTTCCCCCTTATTAACCTGCTCACCCTGCAAAAAAAAGGGTAAGTACCTATAATTTCTGTAGCCCTGCCTTTAAACGAGCCCACCCCCCTTTACCGACAGGCTCTCTCTCATCCTCCCCCCCCCCCCCCGATGCACCGTTTATCCCTCGCACTCCCTCCCTGCAGTCCCTATAATTAGCGTCTCTATCCCTCACACTCCCTCCAATGTGGTTTAGATCGCCCATCGCTGCCGGTAGCGGCACACCAACCTTATTACAGCTTCCTTCGGGGCTTCTCGGCCTGACGTGCCCCGCCTCTTCTGACCAGTCTTCCTTATGATGCGTCTAGCCCTCGCGGAAGCAGGAAGGCTGGTCAGAGGAGGAGTGGCCTAGTGGTTAGGGTGGTGGACTTTGGTCCTGGGGAACTGAGGAACTGAGTTCAATTCCTGGCACAGGCAGCTCCTTGTTACTCTGGGCAAGTCACTTAACCCTCCATTGCCCCATGTAGCCGCATTGAGCCTGCCATGAGTGGGAAAGTGCGGGGTACAAATGTAACAAAAAAAAAATTATAGGGACTGCACTGCAGGGAGGGAGTGCGAGGGATAAACGTGCATCGGGGGGGGGGGGGGGGAGCCGGGGGGATGAGATGCTTGGGGCTTGCGGCTGGGGAGGCTTAGCCTCCCCAAGCCTCTTATACCGGACGCCTATGGTTAGGAGTTAAAAGCAGCATCAAAAAGGTGGGCTTTTAACCTAGATTTGAAGACGGCCAGAGATGGAGCTTGATGTACCGGCTCAGGAAGTCTATTCCAGGCATATGGTGCAACAAGATAAAAGGAACAGAGTCTGGAGTTAGCAGTGGAGGAGAAGGTGCCGATAAGAGAGATTTACCCAGTGAACGGAGTTCCCGGGGAGGAATGTAGGGAGAGATGAGAGTGGAAAGGTACTGAGGAGCTGCAAAGTGAATGCACTTATAGGTCAATAAGAGGAGTTTGAACTGTATGTGGAAACAGATAGGAAGCCAGTGAAGAGGAGAGGGCTAATATGAGCATAACGACACTGGCGGAATATTAGTCGTGCAGCAGAATTTTGAACAGATTGAAGAGGAGAGAGATGGCTAAGTGGGAGACCTGTGAGAGCAAGTTGCAATAGTCTAAGCAAGAGGTGATAAGAGTGTGGATGAGGGTTCTGGTAGTGTGCTCAGAAGGAAAGGGTGAATTTTGCTGATATTATAGAGAAAGAAAGACAGGTTTTAGCAGTCCTGTTGAATTTGTGCAGAGAAGGAGAGGGGGGAGTCGAAGATGACTCCAAGGTTACGCGCTGATGAAACAGGAAGGATGAGAGTGTTATCCACAGAAATAGAGAATGGGGGGGGGGAGGAGAGGTTGGTTTAAGGGGAACGATGAGATGCTCAGTCTTGGTCATGTTTAGATTGTAAGCTCTTTGAGCAGGGACTGTCTTTCTTCTATGTTTGTGCAGCGCTGCGTATGCCTTGTAGCGCTATAGAAATGCTAAATAGTAGTAGTAGTAGTAGTTTCAGATGGCGCGGAGACATCCAGGCAGCAATGTCAGACAGGCAGGCTGATACTTTGGCCTGGATTTCGGCTGAGATTTCTGGTGTGGAGAGGTAGATCTGGGAGTCATCAGCATAAAGATGATACTGAAAACCATGGGATGAGATCAGAGTACCAAGGGAAGAAGTATAGATGGAGAAAAGAAGAGGTCCCCAGGACAGATCCCTGAGGTACACCAACTGACAGTGGGATAGAAATAGAGGAGGATCCACTACAGCAGGGGTAGGCAACTCCGGTCCTCGAGAGCCGCAGGCAGGTCAGGTTTTTCAGGATATCCACAGGAAATAGATTTGCAAGCACTGCCTCCTTGGTATGCAAGTCTATCTCCTGCATATTCATTGTGGATATCCTGAAAACCTGACCTGCCTGTGGCTCTTGAGGACTGGAATTGCCTACCTCTGCACTACAGTATACACTAAAGGTACGCTGGGAAAGATAGGAAGAAAACCAGGAAAGAACAGAGCTCTGAATCCAAGTGAGGACAGCGTATCAAGGAGTAGGCTGTGATCAACAGTGTCAAAAGCAGCAGATAGATTGAGAAGGATGAGGACAGAATAGAGACCTTTGGATCTGGCCAGGAACAGATCATTGGAGACTTTAGCAAGCGCTGTTTCAGTTGAATGAAGGGAGTGAAAGCCAGATTGAAGTGGATCAAGAATAGCTTGAGATGAAAGAAAGTCAAGGCAACGGCGGTGAACAGCACATTCAAGTATCTTGGATAGGAAAGGGAGGAGGGAGATGGGGCAATAGTTGGAAGGACAGGTAGGGTCCAATGAAGGTTTTTTAATGAGTGGTGTGACTATGGCCTGTTTGAAGGCATCAGGAACAGTCGCAGTGGACAGTGAAAGATTGAGGTTATGACAGATAAAAGGGATGACAGTAGGAGAGATAGTGTTAAGTAGATGGGTGGGAATATGATCAGAGAAACAGGTAGTTAGTTTTGAGGAGGAAATAAGATGTGTAGTTTCCTCTTCAGTGATTTCAGAAAAAGAAGAACAGGAGGCAGGGGTTGGAAGTTTGAGAGAATAGACTAAGGGAAGGAGAGGTGGAGGTGACCTGGTTGAGAATTCAAGTTTAATCTTGTGAACTTATCATGGAAGACCTCAGCCAGAGTCTGGGGGGAAAGTGAAGGGGGGGTTGGAGGTGAAGGCACTTTGAGGAGAGAGTTCAGTGTGGCAAAGAGACGTTGAGGATTTGAGCCAAGAGAATTTGTTCAACTGGATGTAATAGTCCTGTTTGGCAAGGTAAAAGAGCAGACTGGAAGGAGGTCATCAAGAATTGAAATGTATGAAGTCAGCATGGGCATGGGTTTTCACCCAAAGGCGTTTCGGCAGAGCGGGCACAAGAACGTAGGTAGCGTATTCTAGAGGTCAGCCAAGGCTCGGGTTTGGTACATTTTACAGAACGGGGAATGGGAGGAGCAAGAGTATCCAGAGCAGAGGAGGGAATAGTATTATAGGAAGAGACTGCCTCATTGACAGACTTGAATAACATAGCGGTAGAGAAGAGATTTGAAACATTGGAGGATATAGTAGAAGGGTCAATAGCCTGAAGATTCCTAAATGTATTGGTTAAGATTGGACAAGACTGGGGAGGAGGGTGTTTAAGTGTGAAAGTTATCAGATGATGGTCAGAGAGGGAAGAGTTGAGGCACAGAAACTGGAGAGTGAGCAGTTTGAGAAGAGGATAGATCAAGACAGTGGCCATTCTGGTGAGTGGGGCAGTGGAGCACAGTTGAAGATTGAAAGAGGATGTTAAAGCAAGAAACTGCGAAGCATAAGAAGTCAAAGGGATCATTAGCATGAATGTTAAAATCCCCAAGAATGAGGGAAGGAGATGAAGGTTCAAGAAGAAGGAAAGCCAAGGCATCAAAGTCAGTGAGAAAGGAAGAAAGGGACTTATCAGGGGGTCGATAAATGACTGCTACTTGGAGAAGCAGAGGAGCAATAGACGGATGGAGTGGGACTTCAAAGGAAGAAAAACAGTGAGACTGAGGTGGAAGAAGAGGTTGAAATCTACAAGAGGGTGAAAGTAGTAGCCCCACACCACCTCCACGGCCAACCGGGCGAGGAGTATGGGAGAAAAGATAACCTCCATGGCATAGGGCTGCGATTGAAGTAGAGTCTTCAGGGTAAAGCCAAGTTTCAGTTAGGGCAAGCAGATGGAGAGTACGAGAGATAAAGAGGTCATGGATGTAGAAACGTTGTTACAGACAGAGCGGGCATTCCACAGAGCGCAAGAGAAAGGCAGGGAAGGATGGGGAGGAGATGAACAGAAATTAGATTGGAGATATCACGGTGTGACCTGCACAAATAGGATGAGAGCTGATGTGGAGGACCAGGATTGGGATTAATGTCCCCAGCAGAAAGCAGGAAAAGGAGCAAGAGACCTTGGTCTCGCCCAAATCTACAAGAACTTCCGTGCCACTCAATCCAGGAAGAAAGTCCTCAAATAGGGACACTCCTCCACTTTTGCGGGTCACCCTGGTTTCCGTAAGACTTTTCATTTAATATCTCAGTATTATTGGTGGCCTTGCATGGCTCAAGATATCTTACATTTTGTTTCTACTTGTTCCACTTGCGCTCGGAACAAGTTCCCTCCTGGCAAGCCGTGGGGACTCCTGCAGCCTTTACCAGTTCCACAACTCCCATGGCAGGAAATATCAATGGATTTTGTTACTGAACTCCCTGAATCCCAAGGGCACACAGTCATTTGGGTAGTGGGCCGATTTTCCCGGATGGTCTATTTTATCCCCATGAAGGTCCTTCCTTCTGCTGCCACCCTTGCCACGGCCTTTATCCAACACATTTTCCGCTTACATGGTCTCCTCTGCGGATCATTAGTGATCAGGGCTCTCAATTCACTTCAAGGTTCTGGAGAGCCCTGTGCTCTACCTTCAAGATTACCACTCACTTTTCATCTGCCTACCACCCACAGACCAATGGCCTCATGGAACGAGTCAATCAAACTCTCAATGCCTTCCTACGGATGTACACTAACAGTCGACAGGATGACTGGTCCACATTGCTCCCCTGAGCAGAATTCTCCTATAACAACAGTTTTCATACTGCCTCTCTCATACCTCGCCATTTTTACAATGTATGGATGCCATCCTCATCTGCCGCTTCCAGTCCCTCAGACACAAGCCTCGCCTCTGCTCCACCGGACTCTCACTGATATTCAGGATATCAGGGCCAAGGTCCAGCAACATCTTCAGTGAGCCTCGGCTAAGTACAAGCTCTTCGCGGATTGAAAAAAACGAGCTGTGCCAGTTTTCCAACCTGGACAGAAGGTCTGGCTCAGCACCAAATACTTGAGGCTTTGCCTACCCTCCTTCAAGTTTGCTCCCTGATTCATAGGGCCATTTCCAGTACAAGCTCAGGTGGGGGCACTTACCGTCTCCAGTTACCAGCTAACCTCAAGGTTCACAACGCCTTCCATGTAGCCCTGCTTAAACCATTTTTAACTTCCAGATGGCATCCGGAACCCAAGAAGATCATCATCCCTGATTCCGAGCCTGATCCTGAATTCAAGGTGGAGGAGATTCTAGACTCCAGGCGTCAGAGAGGACGACAATTTTATCTGCTGTCATGGAAACATTTTGGCCTGGAGGACAATTCCTAGGAACCCGCTGCTAACGTCCATGCTCCTGACCTGATTCGAGATTTCCATGACCGCTACCCACTGAAGCCCAGACCTAGGCAGAGGGGGGTCCTTCAGGAGGGGGTACTGTCATGTCCCCTACCTCAAACACCAGCAGCCTTCTTGGGGCTGCGAGGGGTCCCATTGACACGCACACTTGACTGGCACTGCCTGAGCCATGTGTGTGTTGTCCTCTCTGGGTTTGTTCAGAAGTGGTGGTTGCAGGCTTCTTAATTGCTTTGCTTCCATGCACCTGTTTCTGCT
Organism: Microcaecilia unicolor; assembly: GCF_901765095.1. Taxonomy (NCBI): domain Eukaryota; kingdom Metazoa; phylum Chordata; class Amphibia; order Gymnophiona; family Siphonopidae; genus Microcaecilia; species Microcaecilia unicolor. Next base: position 102,057,158 of record NC_044038.1, read on the forward strand.
CTCTCCTCTGCCTGGCTTCCAGCTCCTTGATTGCTTTGCTTCCACCCACCTGGGCCTGCTCTTCCTCTGCCTGGCTTCCCTTGCTTCTCTGCTATTGGTCTTCCGGTTCCTCCTTCCCCTGCTCTTGTCCTATGGCTGTGCCCCTTCTCCCTGCTTATGTCAGACACCAAGCAACTTATCAGCTGAGCTCCTCCCTGGACTCCATGCTTCGGCTTCTACTTTGGTAGGTGTTTCTAACTCTATAGTCTGCTTCTTATCTACTGGTCCCTCGTTGCTGACTTTGCCTGTACCTGATTACCCTTCGCCTGCCGCCTGCCTACTGACTTTCGCCTGCATCTGGATTACTCTCTTGCCTGCTGCCTGCTACTGACTTTCGCCTGTACCTGGATTACTCTCTTGCCTGCCACCTGCCTACAGACTGGCCGCTTGTACCTGGATTACTCTTTTGACCTGCTTGCCTGCCTGGCCGATACTTCATCACCCCCGCTTCCAGCTCCGTCCCATAAGTCCTGCAGGCCACCTGCACCTACTGGGCTCACCTCTGGGGAACGGCGGTCAACGCAGGTGAAACCTGGGGTTGTCCAGCCACCAAGCAGAAACCTGGTCCGAGTTCCGGGTTCGCAGTGCTCTACTTAGTACAAGAACTCACAAGTCTGACACTAACCCCATATCCAAAATACCCCTCCAAACTGCTCGAACCCCACAACTACCTGCCAACCTATAAACTGTCACACCCCTATAATATACCCCATAACTGCCCCAACATCCAAACCCTGCCTCCCAAAATAGCCCCTACAACTGCCCCATCAGCTGGGAAAGCGCCCAAATCCCCCCAAAATACACTCCGCAACTGCCCCACCACTTCCAATTATCTCTCACATTCACACATGTAGTGCACATATAGATATAAAATCTGGTGTGTGTTCTGTGTCTATAGCTACTAACCTGAATTAGGTGTTAATTAAAGTGTGAGGAAGTAGAACATTTGCAAAGGTTAGTAAGGGCACTCTGATTACTGAGTTAGCTTCAAAGGGTTTGTTTGAAGCAGTCTCCTTAGAATCCAAATTATATAATGGTCCCACTTAACTTTTTTATTCTGAGAAGTTTTTGAGAGAAGAGGACATTTCTCTGTGTAAGTGAAATTATTTGCTCTCTGCTTGGTAACTTAAAGATTGGTTTTAAAAGAGGAATTGTAGGTTACTGATTAAGATAGAAAAAAAGATGCAAACTTTATTAATTAGTCTCCATACCCTTTTCCCCATAGTTTTAAAATTTGAATTTTCTACCACAGCATTAACAGATAGGCTCTAGAAGGCACAGCAGCACCTAGTTCAGTCCTCATTCCTACCCCCATCCCCAGCTCCCACCCACCCCTAGCTCAGCTCTTCATTTATTGGTCAATTATTCTAATAAGGACAACAAGAGGTTTTAATTACATTTAATTAGTTTCTGAGAAGCAAACTGTACATAAATTACATATTATACCATATAATCTTAAGGCTCTTTATATTCATCTGATATCCCTAGTACCTTAAGAAGATTTAATTAACTCTATAATACTAAGATGCAGACAGCAGTCCAGCAGCAAGAGGGGTGCTATCCTGTCTTTTGCATTGAGTGTCACATGTATGATTATCTCCCAGTTGGTGAGAGGTTATATGTGTGTGCTCGATGCAAAGCACTCCTAGCTCTCAGAGAATTAGTCCATTCTCTTGAGGCTAGAGTAGCAGACTTGGAGAAGCTGAGGGAAACAAAGAGGTACATAGAGGAGGCCTACAAGGATGTTGTAGCAAAGTCCCACTTCAAGTATGGCAGCCCCTGTGCTGCCTTGGAAGAGGGAGGTCTTCCAAAAGGAGAACATTACCCTGGTGAAGCTGGAAGTAATCGTATAGCCAGGACCAGCCCTCAGGGGATGCAATATCATCTTGCATCAAGAATGTGTCTTTAGGAGCTTCTGCCCAGGGAGGGGGGGAAGGTTAGGATAGCTGTTTGTAGTTGGTGATTTGATTATTAGGCATGTAGATAACTGGTAGGATGGTGGACATGAGGATTGCCTGGTCACTTGCCTGCCTGGTGCAAGGTTGCAGAACTCACACATCACCTAGATAGAATATTAGATATTGCTGGGGAGGAGCCAGCTGTCTTGACATATGTAGGTACAATGACATAGGAAAATGTGGGAGAGAAGTTCTGGAAGCCAAATTTAGGGTTCTTAGGTAGAAAACCCAAATCAAGAACATCTAGGGTAGTATTTTCAGAAGTGTTCCCCGTTCCACGCACAGGGCCCTAGAGACAGGCAGAGCTATGGAGTCTCAATGCATGGATGAAGCGATGATGCAGGGTCGAGGTTTTAGATTTATAAGGAAATGGGCAACATTCTGGGAGAGGGGGCACCTATTCCAGAATTATGGGCTCCACCTTAACCAGGGTGGGACCAGGCTGGCATTGTCATCTAGAAACTGGGAGAAGGATAACAGTCATTCAAAAGTGCATGATTTGGAACAAGGTATCTTTCAAAGATATCACCAAAACAGGGAAGATAGGGTATCCCGATAGTGAGGTGGCAATAGAGACCATAACAGACCAGGTATCTTTAAATAAAAATCAGACAAAAGATTGCAAATTATCACTGTCAACTGCTGAGCAAAATGTAAATCAGAACATAGTTTCGAATGTCTATATCTGAATGCCAGAAGCCTAAGAAATAACCTGCATGGTTAAATAGTGAGGTGAAGGAAGCTATTAGATCTAAAAGATAATCCTTCAGAAAATGGAAGAAGGAACCGACTGAAAATAATAAGAAACAGCATAAGGAATGTCAAGTCAAATGCAAAGCGCTGATAAGGAAGACAAGGAGGGACTTTGAAAAAAAGATTGCATTGGAGGCAAAAACACAATTAAATTTTTTTAGGTATATTAAAAGCAAGAAGCCCGCAAAAGATCAGTTGGACCGCTATTTGACCGAGGGGTAAAAGGGGCGATCAGGGAAGACAAAGCCATAGAGGAGAGATTAAATGCATTCTTTCCTTCTGTCTTCACCGAGGAAGATTTGGGAGAGATACCGGTGCCAGAAATGGTATTTGAAGCTGACAAGTCAGAGAGGAGTGGCCTAGTGGTTAGGGTGGTGGACTTTGGTCCTGGGGAACTGAGTTCGATTCCTGGCACAGGCAGCTCCTTGTGACTCTGGGCAAGTCACTTAACCCTCCATTGCCCCATGTAAGCCGCATTGAGCCTGCCATGAGTGGGATAGCGCAGGGTACAAATGTAACAAAAAAATAAATAGAAACTGAATGAAATCTCTATAAAACCTAGAGGATATAATGGGGCAATTTGACAAACTGAAGAGTAGAAAAATCTCTGTGACCAGATGGTATTCATCCCAGAGGACTGATAGAATTGAAAAAATGAACTGGCTGAACTATTGTTAGTAATATGTATTTTATCTTTAAAATCGAGCATGGTACCGGAAGATTGGAGGGTAGCCCATGTAACACCGATATTTAAAAAGGTTCCAGAGGGGATCCAGGAAATTATAGACCAGTGAGCCTAAACATGGATTTAGTGAAGGGAAATTTGCATCTACAATCTTCTATATTTCTTTGAAAGGGTGAACAAACGTGGATAAAAGTGAACCAGTTGATACTGTGTATCTAGATTTTCAAAAAGTATTTGACAAAGTAACCTCATGAAAGACTCCAGAGGAAATTGGAGAGTCATGCGATAGGAGGTAGTGTTCTATTTTTGAATTAAAAACTGGTTTAAAAATAGAAAACAAGAGAGTAGATTACATGGTCAGTATTCTCAATGGATAGTGGGGTTCCCCAGGGGTCTGTGTTGGGTCCTCTGCTTTTAACATATTTATAAATGATCTAGAGATGGGAGCAACTAGTAGGTGATTACATTTGCTGATGACACAAAGTTATTCTAAGTTGTTAAATCACAATAGGAATGTGAAAAATTACAAGAGGACCTTTCAAGACTTGGAATCCTAATATTCAGATGATGTTTAATGTGAGCAAGTGCAAGTGATGTATTTGGGAAAGAGGAACCTGAAACTATAGTTTACGGGATGCAAGGTTTCCACATTAGGAGTCACCGACCAGGAAAGGGATCTAGGTGTCATCTTTGATGATATACTGAAGCCCTCTGCTCAGTGTGCGGGCAAACAGCTAATAAAGCAAATAGAATGGTAGGTATATTAGGAAAGGAATGAAAAACATAAATGAGGATGTTATAATGCCTTTATATCGCTTCATGGTGCAACTGCACCTTGAATACTGTGTGCAATTCTGGTCACTGCATCTCAAAAGGTTAAAGTGGAATTAGAAAAGATACAGAGAAGGGTCATGAAAATGATAAAAGGGATGGGACGACTTCCCTATTAGGAAAGGCTAAAGTGGCTAGAGCTCTTAAGCTTGGAGAAGAGATGGCTGAGGGGAGATATGATAGAGGTCTATAAGTAATGTGTAGAGTGTGAACGGGTAGACATGAATCGCTTGTTACTCTTTACAAAAATACCAGGACTAGTGGGCACACAATGAAGCTATAAAGTAGTAAATTTAAAACAAACTAGGAAATATTCTTCACTCAATGTGTAATTAAACTCTGTAATTTGTTGCCAGAGAATGTAGTAAAGCAGTTAGCTTAGCGGGATTTAAAAAGGTTTGTTTAGCTTCCTAAAAGACATGTCCATAAGCCATTATTAGATGGACGGGAAAATCCACTGCTTATTTCTAGGATAAGCAGAATAAAATGTATTGTACTGTTTTAGGATCTTGCCTGGTAATTATGACCTAGATTGGCCACTATTGGAAACAGGGATGCTGGCTTGATGGACCTTCAGTTTGGCAACACAGATTGTTTTATGTTATGTTGTGACAAAAATGGTACAGGACTTGTATATGAGATGTATGAGAAGAGACTGGAAGACCTGAATATGTATATGCTATAGGAAAGAAGAGGAAAAAATATGATACAGACATTTAAGTATTTGAAAGGTATTAATATACAAACAAACCTCTTCCAGAGATGTGGAGGTTGTAGAACTAGAGGACATGAATGGAGGTTGCAGGTAGTAGACTTAGGGAAAATGTCAAGAAAAAACCTTTTTCACAGAGAATGTAGTGTATGCCTGGAATGTCCTTCCAGGAGAGGTGTTGGAGTCAAAACAGTGAAGAATTCAAAAATGCATGGGATAAACACAAGGGTTGCCTAAAGATGAGGATAGTAGCAAAACATGGCTGTTGAGGTATTATATTAGAAAGAGTAGTTGGGAAACTAAGGCTAGTGTCGATTGGATTTCTACTGTCTGTGTCCTGCAAATGGCAAAAAACACATGTGGTTCAGGGAACTAAGCTCAATGCTGGACAGATTCTTACGGGCTGTGTCTTGCAAATGGCAAAAGACAGATAAAAGATTGTCTGCATATTGTATATTGCTTTAGTATCACATGCTACAAGTAAGGGTGCTGTGCATCTGAAGGGGAAGGGGAAAACATCTTAATGATGAGATTAACAAGCTAAATACCATGAGCAATACTTTGGTTCTAAAATGCCATGAGCAATACTTTGGATATAAAATATATAAGACTGCATCATATTTAACTACCTATTTATTTTATTTTATTGCATTTGATACACTGCTAATTGCCGTGTAGCAGCTAAGCAGTTAACATTAAAGGTTCAGAGGAGCAAGAGACCAGTAAAGGGAGGAAATCAGAAAATTGGGTGGGGGGCGGGGGGAAGAGAAAGGAACAGGAGAGCCAAGAGGTTAAGCAGTAGAAACTGAAGGTGTAGAGGAAATGCCTGGTTGAAGAGCCAAGACTTGAGGAGTTTCTTATAGTAGGACTGTTCAGACTTTATGTATAGAGGGAGTGTGTTCCAGAGATTTGGATCCATGTATGAAAAAGCAGTTGTCCGAGTAATGTACAAGAGGATAACAGAAGGAGGAAGAAGATGAAGGAGTTGCTGCTAGAGGACTGTAGGGATTGGGTGTGGAGTATGGAATAAGCAGTTTTGAAATGCAATCTAAAGCAGGTTGCTGAAGACCCTTATATACCAGTAGGAGCAGGTTTTAGGTGATTTGATATGAAACTGGAAGCCAGTGTTCTGGATTCAAAAAAGGTGTAATATGAGCAAATTTTTGGGTGCCATGTAAAAGTTTGACTGCTGTAGATTGTACCAACAGTAGTCGTTTTGAGGAGGAAAGTGGTAAACCAGAAAATAGGGGCATTATGGTAATCGAGATAGGTACATAAAGACATAAGCACCGCCATACTGAGAAAAGACCAAGGGCCCATCAAGCCCAGCATCCTGTTTCCGACAGTGGCAATCCAGGCTTCAAGAACCCCCCCCCCCCCACCCACACACACACACCCAAAAATTTAATAATGTCCAATGACTTTTCCTTCAGGAATCTGTACAAACCCCCCTTAAACTGTATCTAGTCCTCCCCCTGTCAGGTTATTTCCAGAAATGTGGTCCCAGGACAGCGATTGTTATGGTCGTGGCTGCTGTCAGGGTACACTCTCAGGAATAGGGGACTAGTGCAGGATACTATCCTCGTCTCCCGCCCTCAAAGGACGGAAGAGGAATTAAACTAAAGTTTAGGATTTCCTGGAAAAGGAGAACAACAGTTTTCTATTTTAGTTGGAACAGTTTTAATACGATAACTTAAACATTCAAAATAAACATAAGCTTAACTAACTTGCACATTAATTAAACTTAGTGTAAAACTTTATAATAAAACCCTCAATATTCTTATTGTTCTAATTACTTTTTATCTCCCTGTAGGTAAAACAGTCAACTTGCCGCCAGAGCACATCAGATAAGTGTCTCTTATTATAACTTTTCTTTGGAAATGTAGATGTTTCATATATTTTTAAGTCTTGTAAATAGATATTGCAAGAATTTGATTCTTTGTTTCACTTTTTCTCTTCCTTTAGGTTTTCCGTCAATCTTCAATCACCAAGGATTCTGGGTAAGTATATATTTTGTTTGTTATTCTTTTAATTCTGTATGTCTGTATGTGTCTACTTTTATGTTACTCTGTCAGCATGCACAGTTACTTAGCTGGGGTAGACTTCTGTTTTTCTCTCTTTTTCCTGGAATGCAGACTTTCTTGCGTTGGAGCTCGTGAGTTGTTCAGTGGTCCCCACTCCTTGCGGAATTCTTCCTCCTACACCTCACTCTCAAACAAATAATTGGAAATAAAACCCTAAAACCTCCTCTTGTATTTTTAAGGGACTAAATAAGGAATGTTTTTTTTCAACTGTGGACACTGCTAACTATCAAAATTAAATAAAATTAAAGTTCCTTTCCTTTCCAGTGCCTGTCCTAGATTTTTCCTTTCCCTAATCACTATCAGAGTGATAGGTCTCAGTTGCCAGTGCAGTGCAGCTCTCTACATTCCACAGTCAGCTCAGCTCTCGACATTCCAACTCACTGCATCCACTACACTCTCACTCCCTTTCACAGTTCTTTTCCCAGTTACAGTGTTTATTTCCCAGAAACTTTAGCTCCTACTCACCACTCAACCTCCCTTTTCCAATATTTACATCTCAATTAAACCTTAGCAATTAGCTTTCACTCCCAAACTCCACCACTCACACCCAATCACTCAAATCTTAAGACCAAAACACTTTTTCCACAGTACTATCACCTCTCCTATAATGCCCTTCCACCCTCAATCACCCAGCACTTCCCTGTTTTGATGTTTTCCTTCTTTCTCTCACTCCAATCCTCCTCTGTCATACACAATCAGCACAGCACGTCCTCACCCTCTGAGCACCAAACCCACTCTGCCAAACTGCCAGCTGCTGTTACCAAGCCAACAGAAGCTCAGGTCTCAGCAAATTCCAAGGACCTATGCTGCTGGCCACAATGGAACTCTGGGACTCAGGTAATTTTATTTATTTTATTAACCCTAGGTTACATTACTCCATAAGGCCAGCTGTTGTCACTACATTCTCCGGCAACGAGTTCCAGAGTCCAACTATACGCTGAGTAAAGAAAAACTTTCTCCCTATTTGTTTAAGTAGAGGAGTGTGGTAGCCGTGTTAGTCCACTCTTAAGGTTATCAATAGAAATCAAACAAAATAAAACATGGAAAAGAAATAAGATGATACCTTTTTATTGGACGTAACTTAATACATTTCTTGATTAGCTTTCGAAGGTTGCCCTTCGAAAGCTAATCAAGAAATGTATTAAGTTACGTCCAATAAAAAGATATCATCTTATTTTCTTTTCCATGTTTTATTTTGTTTGATTTCTATTGATAATCCTATTTGTTTTTAAATCTACCACATTCTAGCTCATCTTGTGTCCCCTGGTTCTATTATTGTTTGAAAATGTAAACAAATGCTTCACATCTGTCCACTCTACTCCACTCATTATCTTGTAGACTTCTATCATATCACCCCTCAGCCGCCTTTTCTCCAAGCTGAAGAGCCCTAACCATCTTAGCCTTTCCTCATAGGGAAGTTGTTCCATCCCTTTTATCATTTTTCGTTGCCCTTCTCTGCACCTTCTCCAATTCTTTTATATCTTTTTTGAGATGAAGCAACCAGAATTGGGCACAATATTCGAGGTGCGGTCGCACCATGGAGTGATACAACGGCATTATAACTCCTCGTGTTTGTTTTCCATCCCTTTCCTAATAATACTCAACATTCTGTGCGCTTTCTTAGCCGCCGCAGCACAATGAGCAGAAGTTTTCAAACGTCTTATCAACGATGACTCCCAGATCCCTTTCTAGGTCTGTGACTCCTAACGCGGAACCTTGCATGACATAACTGTAACGCGGGTTTCTCTTACCCACATGCATCACTTTGCACTTCATCTGCCACTTGGACGCCCAATCCCCCAGTCTCGTGAGGTCCTCTTGTAATCTTTCACATTCCTCCTGCGACTTGACGACCCTGAATAACTTTGTGTCATCTGCGGATTTAATTACCTCACTAGTACTCCCATCTCTAGGTCATTTATAAATATGTTAAAAAGCAGTGGTCCCAGCACAGACCCCTGAGGGACTCCACTAACTACCCTTCTCCATTGAGAAAACTGACCTTCAATCCTACTCTCTGCTTCCTATCCTTCAACCAGCTCTTAATCCATAGTAATACCCTACCTCCGATCCCATGACTCGTCCAGTTTCCTCTGGAATCTTTCATGAGGCACGTTGTCAAACGCCTTCTGAAAATCCAGATACACAATATCCACCGGCTCCCATTGTCCACATGTTTGTTCACCCCCTCAAAAAAATGCAGTAGATTGGTGAGGCAAGAGTTCCTTTCACTAAATCCGTGCTGACTTTATCTCATCAGCCCATGTTTTGTATGTGCTCTATAATTTTATTCTTAATAATAGCCTCTACCATTTTGCCCGGTACCGACATCAGACTCACCAGTCTATAATTTCCCGGATCTCCTCTGGAACCTTTTTTAAAAATCGGCCGTAACATTGGCTACCCTCCAGTCTTCCAATACCACACCTGATTTTAGGGATAAATTGCATATTACTGATAGTAGCTCTACAAGTTCATTTTTCAGTTCTATTAATACTCTGGGATGAATACCATCTAGTCCTGGTGATTTACTACTCTTCAGTTTGCAGAACTGACCCACTACATCCTCCAAGTTTACAGAGAATTCGTTTAGTTTCTCTGACTTGCCTGCTTCAAATACCCTTACTACTACTACTACTACTATAAATCACTTCTATAGCGCTACCAGTCGTATGCAGCGCTTTACAGTTGAACATGAAGAAAGGACAGTCCCTGCTCAAAAGAGCTTACAATCTAAATCAGGACAAACAGACAGGATCAATAAGGATAAGGGAAGGACAGACAGAAGGACACAAAGATAAGATAAAAGTGACGTCAGAGTCGAAAGCAGCATCAAACAGGTAGGCCTTTAGCCAGGATTTGAAGGCAGCCAGGGATGACGCTAGATGTAATGGCTCAGGAAGCCTATTCCAGGACATAAGTGTGCGACGAGATAGAAGGAGCGGAGTCTGGAGTTAGCAATGGAGGAGAAGGGTGCAACTAGGAGAGATTTGCCTAGTGAACGGAGTTCTAGGGATGGAGTGTAGGGAGAGATGAAGGTGGAGAGATAATGAGGAGCTGCAGATGTGAATGCACTTATAGGTCAATAAGAGGAGCTTGAATTGTATACGGAAACGGATAGGGAGCCAGTGAAGCGATTTCAGAAGAGGGGGCTGATATGGGCATAACGACTTTGGCAAAATATTAGTCGTGCAGCAAGTTTTGAACAGATTGAAAGGAGAGAGATGGCTGAGCGGAAGACCTGTGGAAGCAAGTTGCCAGTAGTCTAAGCGAGAGGTGATGAGAGTGTGGATGAGAGTGTCTGATAGCGTGTTCAGAAAGGAAAGGGCGAATTCTGGTGATGTTATAAAGGAAGAAACGACAGGTTTTAGCAATCTGTTGAATATGGGCAGAGAAGGAGAGGGAGGAGTTGAAGATGACCCCAAGGTTGTCCCTCCCAAATCCTCCTCGGTGAAGACCGAAGCAAAGAATTCATTTTAATTTCTCCGCTATGGCTTTGTCTTCCCTGATCAACCCTTTACACACTTTCGTCCAGCGCCAACCAATTCTTTAGCTGGCTTCCTGCTTTTAATGTATGTAAAAAAAATGTTTTACTATGTATTTTCGCTTCTAACGCTAACTTTTTTTCCAAAGTCCTTTTTTTACCCTCCTTATTCCGCTTTGCATTTTGGCTTGGCATTCCTTATGTTTTTATCTTAATTATTTTCAGTTGGTTCTCTTCTCCCATTTTCTGAAGATTGTTTTTGTTTTGCTCTAATGGCTTCCTTTACCTTACTGGTTAGTCACGTCGGCTGACATTTGGTCTGTTTTCCTCTTTTCTAATACGCGGAATATATTGTCCTGTACCTCTAGGATGGTGTTCTTGAACAGCATCCAGCCTGATGCAAGTTTTTTATCCTGTGAGCTGCTCTTTTAGGAGTTTTTTTTCACCATTTCCTCTTTTATTGTAATCTCCTTTTCTAAACTTAAATTCTAGTGTATTTGATTCCTAAGTTCACGTTACTTCAATGCCAATATCAAAAACTGATCATATTATGATCACTGTTCTCAAGTGGCCCTCGCACCGTTACCCCCCCCCCCCCCCCCGCACCAGATCATGAGCTCCACTAATAACTAGGGATAGAAGAACAGTGCAGATACTGGACATGGGGAGTTAAGGCTTAACTGAATGTATATGCTGAAGAGCAAAGAATGATGACTGAATAATTTTATCAATATGGTACTTGAATGTAAGCATGGGATCAAAAATGACTCCCAGTATATGTAATTTCTCAGAGTATATTATGATATGATCTTGAAGGACAGGAAGTGGTGGAATGGTGCAATAAGGATTAGAAAAATGCATAGCTTCATGCATCCACAGGGCTAGCTAGGTGGGGTGCAGGGGGAGCGGTCGCTCCCTCAAACAGATTTTTAGAAGAGATGGCGCCTAAGTGTCAAATGCCTGCAGTGCCAATGGCTTCTCTGCCTCCTCCCCTCTACCGCACGAGTCTTACACGTACTCCGAGTCCTGTCTGTTCCGCCCGCTCTCGCCAATCCCTGTGGTCACTCGTTTTTAAAGCCCTGAGGCGTTCTCTCTCCAACACCGGCGATTCACATAACCAGCCTTCTGCCAGCATCGGGGCCTCTCCCTCAGACGTGTCCCACCTCTGCGGAAGACAGGAAGTTGCATTGAGGAGGCGGGACGCGCCTGAGGAGAAGCCCCGATGCTGGCAGAAGGCTGGTTATGTGAATTGACGGTGTCGGAGGGAGAACGCCTCAGGGCTTTAAAAACGAGCGACCACGCGGATGGGCGCGAGCGGGCGGAACAGACAGGACTCAGAGTAGGTGCAAGACTTGTGCAGGAGGGCACTGAAAATCAGCACGGACGTAACATGTAGGGGGGGGGGGGCGACTGGAGAAGGAGAAAGCTGCCCAAGAAGGTTTAATACACAGGAGTGGAACTCAGCCTATCTAGTCCGTGATAGGGACACGGGGCACTACTAGAAAGGGGGGTAAGGAGATAGGGACACAAAGAGGCACTACTGGAAGGTGGGAATGGGAATATGGGAGAAGGGTGAGATGAGGAGAAAGAGGTAATGCTGGAAAAAGGAGGAAGATGGGGACACAGGGCAATGTTAGAAAAAGGGAGAGATGGAGACACCAGGAGGGCAGATATTAGAAAAGGGGGAGATGAGGAGACCAGGTAGGCTTGCGCTGAAAAAGGGGGGAGATGGGGATACAGAAAGGGCAGATGCTGAACTTGGGGGTAGGATAGGGACAAGGGACACAGAAGGGAGATACTAGACAGGACAAATAGTGGTGCAGAGGAAATAAGGCTGGTGCACTTGGCGACAGAAGAAATGTCAGATGGGCAAGAGACCCTGTAAAGGCAGAAGAAACTGAGGGAAAACCAGAAACAGACAGTGGGACCAAAGCAAATAAGAAATAATGTTCAAACAGTAGAAAAGGTATTTTATTTTGAATTTGATTTTAGGAATATGACAGTATTTAAAAATGCACATCTCCGATGTCTTCAATAAGCAACCTGCAGGGGTCCGAGTGCACAGATTTGATGGGTAGAATCAGGGACTGCAATCCACATGAATTTGGGATGTCAGTTCACACTAGGACTGGTTGAAAAATCTCCCTTCTGGAGCTTGATCACTTGGCAGCTCTATGCACAGCTATTTCATAGTGGGGACATAAAACGATGTAGAGAAGAGGGACACTGCCAACAGATGTAAAGAAGGAAAGGAAGAAGACAAGAGGCGAGAGAAGAAATGGAAAGCCAACCTGGAAATGAATTTGTATGGCTGGACTCGTGGAACATGGAAAAAAAGACTGGGACCAGCCAAATTCCCAGACAACAAAGGTAGAAGAAAATTATTTTTATTTAATACTTTGTAAGGACTGAGATGTACCTGCTTTGTAAAAGGTACATTTTTTTCTATTTTATTTTGCAAGTACAGGAGAAAATGCATTTCTGTTCTTTTTTACCAGTATTGCACTGTTTATAGAGTCTGGCTTCCTTGAGCAGAAGAGGAGGGGGTCTCTATTTCAATTTTTGTTTTTTGTTGTTGTTGTTGCTCTCTATTCTGTATTAGATTGGGAGCATGGAATGTTGTCACAATTGGGTTTCTTGCCAGGTGCTTGTGACCTGGGTTGGCCACTGTTGGAAACAGGATACTGGGCTAGATGGACCATTGGTCTGACCCAGTATTGCTACTCATGTTATATAAATGAGGGTCTGTCCATGTTCTGCATGTGTGACTGAGGTGAAGGATTCTGCTAGCATGTAGTGTCCTGTGTAACAGTGCAGCTTGTTCCAGTTTCCCAATAGTAGGTATATTGGTGCTCCAGAGCCCAGTGTAATATATATGGTACTGTCTTTCCTAGGTAGGTTAGGGCTGTTATGGTGTGGTGAGTTTTGTGTTCTAGGGCAGTGTTTCCCAAATTGGTTCTAGAGTACCCCCTTGCCAGTCAGGTTTTCAGGCTATCCACAATAAATATGCATGATATTGATTTGCATATACTGCCTCCATTTACATGCAAATCTTTTTCATGCATATTTCATTGTGGATTGCCTGAAAACCTGAATGGCAAGAGGGTGCTCCAGGACCAACCTAGGGAAACACTTTTCTTGGTCCCACTGTAATATTTATAGCACCGTCTTTTCATACGTAGGTTAAGGCTGTTTTGGTTGTGGTAAGTTTTCAGTATAGGTTTTGGGTGTCTTTTTGTAGGGGATTGTGTTATTTCACAAAGTGTCTTGCCCTATTTAAATGTAGGCTGTGGGGCAAGGGCCACCTTTGGTGGCCTTGTCACCCAAAATAAAAATGCTCAATACTAGTGTTCTTCACATCCTGTAGAGTCATCTCACAACAAAAGCCCATTTGATTTAAACAAGGTGTCTAGCAGTGGAAGGAATGTGTGTCCTATTCCTGAGGTCCATGGTCACAATTTGAATATTTTTTACTTTGTAGTTAAGAAGACAGGTGCCGCTCTGGCCAGTCCAGGGACCTCTTCTGCATCCTGCCTCCTGATGCTGTTTCCTTGTAGGCAGGATGCAACGGAGACAGCCTGTATTAATCTGTGCCTGCTACAGCCCCTGAGCAACAACACAGACACTGTTGTCTAGCTGATACCCAACCGGCGCCTATTTTATAAAGTCTGCTCCCCCTGAGATGAAAACCTGGCTATGCCTCTGCCAGAGGGCAATCTGTTTAAAAGTCAAGAACTGCGTGTAGACGAGTCAGTAGAACCCTTGAATAAGAGTATAGAACTTAGTTATTGTCTGAATAGCAATAACGGCTGCAGCCACAAGATTGAATAAGCAAGATAGGTGGAGAGATGAAGATATTAAACAGAAGAGGTGCTAGGATTGATCCTTGGGGAACCTCTAAGGTGTAAGAGTATTTGTAGAAGAGAGGTGACCTGAATCAGTTGATAGGAACGCTGGTGTAGGTAGGATGTGAACCAGGAAAGAACTGACCCAGTAATAATACCCATAGAGGAGAGCTGGTGCAACCATGTCAAATGCAGATGAAAGTGCTAGGGATACAATAACAGCTCATGATTTCTGATCCAGAGAAATAGTAGTTCATTATAAAGTGCAGTGAGGAGCACTTTTGCACTATGAGCTATTCTAAAGCCTGCCTACTTGGGATGTAATGGTGTGAGTTTTCTCAGTGAAAGAGGCCAGCTGTTTTAGGATGATTTTTTCAAGGATCTTAGAAAACAATGGTAAGTTAGAGATGGGTCGATAGTTCAAGGGGGAGAGCATGATCAAGATTAGGTTGCTTAAGGATCAGTGATAAAATGGCTGATTCCAGGGGCTAGGGACTAGACCTAACTCTATAAAGGAATGAAAGAATGGCACCAGAGTAAGAAAAAATTGTTTAACCAGTGTGGATGGCCACAGGTCTAAGGCTGAGAATGTCAAATGTATAGAAGGCCAATAAATCCAATAGGTCTTGTTTAGTAGGTAGGTTAAAGGTACTCCATGTTGCTGAGAGGGCTTAATTAGAGTTTTGGAGAACTGGAGAGGGTGCTGAGTGAATCATAGAGCTCTAAGTGTTGATTTTGTTTTTCCAAGCTAGTGCAACCATGTCAAGAGATGTAAGATTGGATGAGAGGAGGAGAGGGCAAAGCTAGAGGGGAGATAGTTTTCAGAATTTGAAATATTTTTTGAGATCTATTGTTAGCGAATCTAATGGCTCTGGAACAGTAGTCTCTCTTGGCAGCAGTAATTGCTGCGCAATGTCAGAATATTTGAGTTGAAAACATTGCAGAGAAACAAGGGAATGATGTTTACACCATTTTATCTCTTCACTATGAACTTGATTTTCAGACGCCTAAGGCCATGATGGTACCAAGGAGCAGACGGTCTGGATGAAAAGTATGTGAGATTTTAAAAGGTGCAGCAGTGTCTAGGATATTAATCACTACCTTGGGTGAATCTCTTCATAAAGGTGGTTAATAAATCCCAATAAGTAAGTAATTAATGAAGTATGGAATGAAGTAACTTGCTCAGATGAGGAAAGAGAACTAGAAGGAGATGACAGGCGTTTCAGGTCTCACCTAATCTGTGAATGTGTGATGTCACTGAGAGTTCTCAAAGGATAATGAGGGGAACTCACAGTGCATTTCTTTTAGCAAAAAAGGTGCCGGTACTTAAATGCTAGGCCACCCTTCAGGGGTGGGGTGAGCACTGAGGGACCTGCCCCACAATAGCCAGGCCCCCTCTGCAACCAGTCACAGAATCAATGACAAGGCAGAATTGGTGTGCAGAGCCTGAGCTCTTTCATTAAACTGGGGACCATGGGTCAATTTTAGCAGACAATGGAAAGGTGTCATTACTCAGTACCCCCAAGTACCCCCTCAAAAAAAGCCCTGGGAACTAGTAAGGGGGAGAAGAGCCAGAAAAGAAAGCTGAAAAGTGATAAGGACATGGTCAGACCATGGGAATGAATTGCCTTTGAAATTAGAAAGAGTTAAGGAGGCAAAGTTTTAGAGAAGACCAGATCAAGTATGTTTCCCTGATTGTAGGTAATAATTCATAATATACTAAACCAAGCCAATATTGTGGGTGAGAGAACAAAAATCAGATGAGGAGTCCATAGAAGGGAAGTTAAAGTCTCCTAGGAGAAAAAGAGGGGAACCTATATGTGGTTGGCATAATAACAATTGCCAACCAGTGTTTAAGCAAGAATGACTTGTTGCATAACAAGTCAGTTGCGATTGTGCTTCACTGGAAGCACATATTCATGAGCAACTTGCTTTTACTCATATCGCAGTTTGCTGACCCCTGATGAAGGCATAGTGCCGAAACTTAGCCAAATTGGATCATTTCAAAATAAAGATGTATGTGGCAAACATTTGGTCTTCTTCTTCTATGGACTACCTCTATTGTTGTTTGCTGCTTGAGCAGACTGGATAGACCTTGCGGGTCTTATCTGCCTCATTTCTTTACTGTGTATATACAGTGTATATACAGTGCAATCCGCTTAAGTGCAAGGGTCTGGGACCAAAGAAATACATGCAGTTAACCGGAGCATGCACTTAACCATTGTGACCCAATAAGCTTGACATTTGATAAACATATGTACAGTACTGTTTTTTATACGTACAGTATACAGTCTCCTTTAACTGACATTAGGCTTACTTGAAGTAATCAGTCATAGTCCTCTGTACACTATTGTGTCTGTGAGTTCCATAGACTACGTCTGCGAGACAGTAAAAACTATCATAGCACTGACATCCAGTAGCCTCCAGATAGGCCCACACGGTGTTGAGACTCTCCAGCGCTCTTGCAAAAGTGACAGGAGGTTGTTGAATTCCTGTCAGCACGTGCCTCCGCTACTCATTTCATCATCAGTCGCTGCCTGCGTCTAGGTGCATATCTCAACATCAGTGCTGTCATCAGCTGTTTGTAGATCATAATCAACAGCTACGTAGTAATGAAACTCCTCTTCGGTAACACCGGCTGGGAAGTCAATAGCCTGTTCATCTGACGCGTTTGCAACAGCCTGCATCTGTTTTGTCCCTCTCCACATCCTGACAAAGCTTGCCCGCTTGTAGCAGTTCACAATGGTTGCCTGTGTAACATGATTCCAGGCTTCTTTCTGCATATGTAGGGAATCCAACAGTGATAGATTACGAGCCAGTTCAACAGTACGTTTATCCTTGCCAGTCTGGTCATCCATAACGCTCATCAGACGACGTAGCACAAGAGCATGATAATGTTGTTTGAAATTGGCTATTATGCCCTGATCCATAGGTTGGATCAGGAGAGGTAGTGTTTGGTGGCAGGAAAGACCACCTTGATGTTAGACAGCCTGACATCATCACTGTGTGCAGCACAATTATCACAAAGCAACAAAATTTGACGCTTTTGTGCCCGCATTCTAGTGTCTAACTTCTTTAGTCACTGCTTCCAAATTTCCCCAGTCATCCATGAATTTGCATTAGCCTCGTATGACACAGGAAGGTCGCTAACATTCTTGAAGCACGGGGCTGTTTGCTGTTTCCAATGACGAGTGGTTCCAACTTCTCACTCCCATCCATATTGCAGCAAAGGAGGATCGTCAGTCGGTCCTTCGACGTTTTACTTCCTGTAGTTTCGGCTTGTTTGAATGCAAGTGTTCCATCAGGAATCACTCGCCAGTAGAGACAGTTTTCGTCAGCATTGAAAATGTCACAAAGTGCAAACTCGTTCAAGATGGTAGGAAGAACTGAAAACAACCCAATTTTCAGCACCAAAGTCATCAGCATCTTGTTTTCACCATGCTGTTTCTTGAAATTTTATGTTGTTTCCTCTCCTTCCATCTTTCTAACCATCCAACAGTAGCTTTGAATTCAGTTAGTCCAAGACTTTCAGCTAGCTGATTAGCTTTCTCCATAAGCAGTGGAACCACTGACAGGAAACTGTCTGCTCCTGACTTGAGAAAACCACCGAAGAAGAGCATCTTCTACATCCTCAGCTTTTCACGCCCGTTTTCGTTTCCAGTGTGGAGTTGTATTGTTTGCCAGTCTTCCAGAAGCTGGTCTTTCTGCTTCAAGATACGTGAAATTTGACAGGGATTGACACCATATTCGTTAGCAATAGATGCTTGACTTTGTTTGTTTTCTAATTTTTAAAGAACTTCTATTCATTAAGCCAGTGTTAAAGTCTTACAGGTGCACAACAACACGACTCTAGTGTACACTCTAACAACATTTCTTTCACTTCTTCTGCCTGTGGCAGTTAACCAACAAGATTTCAAATTTACCGCCCCTTTGTCACGCGCCAATCGGCTTCCATATTCTGTGCATGCGCTTATGCGGAGTCTTTCCTGCAGAGGAGCAGTCTTAAACCATGCATATAACGTGAATCGTGCACTTATCAGTGGTGCGCTAAACCGGTTTGTCCCATAGAAATTGATGGTGCCAAAATAGGACTGAAGTATGGCATGCAGTTAAACAGAGCATGCGCTTATCCGACATGCACTTAAATGGAGTGTACTGTATATATAAACAGAGAGAGAGAGAGAGAGAGAGAGAGAGAGAGGGAGAGGGGTAAATATTCCCAGGCCGGCATTAAATATCCAGTTTATGTGGCAATGGTTAACACATAGCCGATTAAATCGATATTTAGAACTTTACTGGTCATGGGTTGTCAAATAAAGATAGGTCTGTGTTTTTTTTTGCAGTCTGTTCCCAAAATAGTCGGTTTTCACTTAGGCACTAAGTGCCAATTTTCAGCGACGATCACCGGTTAAGTGCTGCTGAAAATTAGCAGGTAGCCCTGAATAAGCGATTTAACTGGTCAGCAGCCATTTTGGCCAGTTAAAGCATTTTTGAATATCAACCAGAGAATGTCATACAATTAAATACAAGCAGAGGGGCTGGAAAAATATCATGAGTCATGCTTTGCATGTTTTCTCCGCTTGTTTTTAATAATAGCCATCAAATCCAGTTTTCAGGAAAAGACCCATCCCAATAACTATCATCCCTTTCACATAGCTCTGCTTCTGTCAATAGCACTGATTTGCTGTTTTTTCCCCTTTGGTTCTCTCTTTTTTTTCTTTTCTGTCTTTCTTCCTGTCAGATTTTGAATGTTATACTCAGTAAACTGCACAGCAACACTCTTAGTGCAATCAACATATATCAAGCGCTTATAAATAAATAAACAGCCACAATTCTTACCTTATCCCTGAAAATCAACGACTTCTCAAAATGTCTCCCTATCTCCAATCTGAGATGATCGAGGCATGATCCAGACAGTAGCAGCAGCAGTACTGGCTTTGTTCTTAGGTGTGGGGGCGAGAGACTGAACCAGCACAGAGCACCACTCCCAAGAACTCCTTTCTGTATAGAAAGAGGAAGAGGCAGAGCTACCGTAGGACTTGAGAGCCAAACCTGTATAAGGACATGAAATCTAGACCTATGAATCCACAGTTTCATCACTGAAGGCCCTTGTCCATGATCAAGAGGTAATGACACCATCTTCTTATGAACATCACAAAATCTCTGGATAAAACAGTTGCCTGTTGGTTCTCTGGTTCAACTCTCCTTCCTCCATCCCCCATCACTCTATTCAGCACATCTATTACACCAAGACCTTTTGTTAATTGGGTATTATTCACAATTCCTCACTTTCTTTTTTGTCACAGATCTCTCACTTGATCAAAACTAGTTTCTAGATTTTCTGGCCAGCTAAGTGCAATTTGTCACCTCTTGATACTTCACATTCCATGAACTAATCTGTCTCTTTTTTGACCTTGATTATTGTAATGTTGTTTATGCTGGCCTACCTCGTCACACACTAAGAATTCAATTGCTCCAGGACACAGCCATCGCCATGATCTGCCATGCCCCATCGCTATGATCATACTTTACCTCTGTTGAAATAATATCATTGGCTCCCCGTTGAGCAAAGGATCACTTATAAAATTGCCACCCTCACTTTCAAGGCCTTTAGACTTAGTATCCCTGACTATCTCTCTTGTTTAACTATTCTTTACTGCCCCTCCAGAACCCTCTGTTCATTAAATGATCATCACTTAGTTTCTCCCTTCTCCAAAACATTCCCACTTAGAATCAACCCATCACAGCGCATTCTTCTTCCTGGCTCCTCATACCTGGAATAATCCCCCCCCCCCCCCCCCACTTTCTCGTCGTAGCAATTCCTTCTTTTAAGAATTTAAAAAACTGAGCTGAAAAACCTGGCTTTTCCACTTAGCTTTTGGTGAAACAGTTTGCTGAAATTACCAGTGTTACCCTTCAACCCTGTCCTTCTTTTGTGTGTTTGCTTTAACCCTCATTTTGCAATGCTTATGTAAACTTAACACCCTGCTTTCTATACATTCATGGAGTTCTTTCTTGTTCCTATTTTTTAGCCTATACACCGGTCTGTTCTGCCTATCAGCTAGAGCGGCGTAGAAAGTTATTGCAAAACAAACAAACAAAAATAAATAAATAAATCTGGCAAATCTGTAAAATACCTGTTTGAATGAAGGTAATACCTGCCAGACTTATGCACAAATCTCTTCTGTTGCTGCTACATAAGGAAAAGACATAGAACACTTGAAACTGGAGACCCATATCACTGATGATCTGCAATTGCAAGAGCCTAGGCAGGGTTCTGCTGAATCATCTGTCTGCAGTGGTGCTACCCTTTATCTCCTCAGAACATGCTTGTGCCATAAAAGGTAGGCAGATTACCACAAGTTGGCCTGTAGCTGGAAATACTGGCAGCCCAAGAGAGGAGAAGGATCCTTTTAAATCTAAAAAGTCTGGACAGTGATGCATTTCAACTGATGCTGCCTCTAGGTACTGTCAGAGTGTCAGACCTGTGAGTTCTTGTACCAAGTAGAGTGCTGCTGAGCCCGGGACTCAGACCAGGTTCTGCTTGGTGGCCGGACAACCCCGGGTTTTCACCTGTGTGACTTGCCGTTCCCCAGAGGTTGAGCCCCTAGGTGCGGGCAGCCTGCAGGACTTACGAGACGGAGCTGGAAACAGGATGGTGAACGTATCAGCCAGGCAGGCAGCAGGCAAGAGAGTGATCCAGGTACAGGCAAAGTCAATAGGCAGACAGCAGGCAGGTGAGTAATCCAGGAACAGGCAATGTCAACAGGCAAGCAGCAGGCAGGGGAGTAATCCAGGTACAGGCAATGTCAATATGTAAACAACAGGCAAGAGAGTAATCCAGGCACAGGTAAAGTCAGTAGGCAGGCAGCAGTTCAAGAGGGTAATCCAGGCACAGGTAAAGTCAGTAGGCAGGCAGCAGGTCAAGAGGGTAATCCAGGTACAGGCAAAGTCAGTAGGCAGGCAGCAGACAAGAGAGTAATCCAGGTACAGGCAAAGTCAATAGGCAGGCAGCAGGCAAGAGAGTGATTCAGGTACAGGCAAAGTCAGCAACGAGGGACAAGTAGATAAGAAGCAAACTACTGAGCAAGTAACACCTACCAAACTAGAAGCCGAAGCATGGAGTCCAGGAAGAGCTCAGCTGCTAAAGTGCTGGCATCTGACATCAGTAGGAACCAGCAGGGAGAAGGAGCACAGCCATAGGACAAGAGCAGGGGAAGGAGGAACTGGAAGACCAATAGGAGAGAAGCAAGGGAAGCCAGGCAGAGGGAGAGCAGACACAGGTGGATGGAAGCAAAGAAATCAAAGAGCCTAGAAGCCAGGCAGAGAGAGAGCAGACACAGGTGCATGGAAGCAAAGCAATTAAGTAGCCTGCAACCACCGCTCTCTGAACAAATCCAGAGAAGAACTACACACACATGGCTCAGGGCAGTGCCAGTCAAGTTTGTGTGTCGACAGGAACCAGCGCAGCCCAAGGACGCTCTTGCGTTGAGGTGGGGGACATGACAGTACCCCTTCCTTAAGGACCCCCCTCTGCCTAGGTCTGGGTTTCAGTGGGTAGCGGTCATGGAAATCTCGAATCAGGTCAGGAACGTGGACGTTAGCAGTGGGCTCCCAGGAATTGTCCTCCGGGCCAAAATGTTTCCGTGACAGCAGATAAAATCGTCATCCTCTCTGATGCCTGGAGTCTAGAATCTCCTCCACCTTGAATTCAGGATCAGGCTCGGAATCAGGGACGATGATCTTCTTGAGTTCCGGATGCCATCTGGAAGTTAAAAATGGTTTAAACAGGGCTACATGGAAGGCATTGTGAACATTGAGGTTAGCTAGTAACTGGAGACGATATGTGACTGCCCCCACCCGAGATTGTACTGGAAATGGCCCTATAAATCGGGGAGCAAATTTGAAGGAGATTAGGTGAAGCCTCAAGTATTTGGTGCTCAGCCAGACCTTCTGTCCAGGTTGGAAAACTGGCACAGTTCGTCTTTTCCGATACGCGAAGAGCTTGTACTAAGCCAATGCTCACTGGAGATGTTGCTGGACCTTGGCCCAGATATCTTGAATGTCAGTGAGAGTCCGGTGGAGCACAGGCAAGGCTTGTGTCTGAGGGTTTGGAAGCAGCAGATGAGGATGGCGTCCATGCACTGTAAAAAATGGTGAGGTATGAAAGGCAGTATGAAAACTGTTGTATAGGCAAATTCTGCCCAGGGGAGCAATGTGGACCAGTCATCCTGTTGACTGTTAGTGTACATCCGTAGGAAGGCCTTCAGAATTTGATTGACTCATTCCACGAGGCCATTGGTCTGTGGGTGATAGGTGGACAAGAAGTGTGTGGTAATCTTAAAGTTAGAGCACAGTGCTCTCCAGAACCTTGAAGTGAATTGAGAGCCCCGATCACTAATGATCTGCAGAGGGAGACCATGTAAGCGGAAAATGTGTTGGATAAAGGCCGTGGCAAGGGTGGCAGCAAAAGGAAGGGCCTTCATGGGGATAAAATGGGCCATCCAGGAAAATCGGTCCACCACTACCCAAATGACTGTGTGCCATGAGCGTAGTTTGAGGGGAGGGGGCATTGCCCCCCCAAATGCAGGGCTGCCACAGCGCTGAAGGCAGCTCTCCCTCCGTCCCGCCCTCAGCTCTCAGCTCCGTGACCGTCAGCCCTCCTCTCCATTCCTTCCCCCCCCTCCCCCCGGTGCATTTAACCTTTTATTTTCAATGGCAGAGACGGCAGCAAAGAAAAAAGCACTGCGGGCTCGCCTCCAGCTTCTCCCTTCCCTCACACAATGTCCCACCCTTGCGGACACAGGAAATGCATCACCGCAGAAGGCGGGACACTGTGTGAGGGAAGGGAGAAGATGGAGGCGAGTCCGCAGAGCTTTCTTAACATAGTTGGATGACGGCAGAAAAAGACCTGCACGGTCCATCCAGTCTGCCCAAGAAGATAAATTCATATGTGCTACTTTTTTATTTGTACTGTCCTCTTCAGGGCACAGATCGTATAAGTCTGTCCAGCCCTATCCCCGCCTCCCAACCACCAACCCCGCCTTCCACACCAGCTCTGGCACAGACCGTATAAGTCTGCCCAGCACTATCCCTGCCTCCCATCACCAGCTCTGGCACAGACCGTATAAGTCTGCCCAGCACTAGCCCCACCTCCCAACCACCAGCTCTGCCACCCAGTCTAGGCTAAGCTCCTGAGGATCCCTTCCTTCTGCACAGGATTCCTTTATGTTTATCCCACGCATGTTTGAATTCCGTTACCGTTTTCATCTCCACCACCTCCCGCGGGAGGGGCATTCCAAGCATCCACCACGCTCTCCGTGAAAAAATACTTCCTGACATTCTTCTTGAGTCTGCCCCCCTTCATCTCATTTCATGCCCTCTCATTCTACCGCCTTCCCATCTCCGGAAAAGGTTCGTTTGCGGATTAATACCTTTCAAACATTTGAACGTCTGTATCATATCACCCCTGTTCCTCCTTCCTCCAGGGTATACATGTTCAGGTCCGCAAGTCTCTCCTCATACGTCTTGTAACGCAAATCTCATACCATCCTCGTAGCTTTTCTTTGCACCGCTTCAATTCTTTTTACATCCTTAGCAAGATACGGCCTCCAAAACTGAACACAATACTCCAGGTGGGGCCTCACCAACGACTTGTACAGGGGCATCAACACCTATTTTCTTCTGCTGGTCACACCTCTCTCTATTCAGCCTAGTAACCTTCTAGCTACGGCCCACCGCCTTGTCACACTGTTTCATCGCCTTCAGATCCTCAGATACTATCACCCCAAGATCCCTCTCCCATCCGTACCTAGCAGACTCGCACCACCTAACACATACGCCTCTCTTGGATTTCTACTCCCTAAGTGCATCACTTTGCATTTCTTCGCATTGAATTTTAATTGCCAAACCTTTGACCATTCTTCTAGCTTTTTCAGATCCTTTTTCATGTTTTCCACTCCCTCCGGGGTGTCCACTGTGTTACAAATCTTAGTATCATCCGCAAATAGGCAAACTTTACCTTCTAACCCCTCGGCAATGTCACTCACAAATATATTGAACAGAATCAGCCCCAGCACCGATCCCTGAGGCACTCCACTACTCACCTTTCCCTCCTCCGAGCGAACTCCATTCACCACCACCCTCTGGCGCCTGTCCGTCAACCAGTTCCTAATCCAGTTCACCACTTTAGGTCCTATCTTCAGCCCATCCAGTTTATTTAAGAGCCTCCTGTGGGAACCGTGTCAAAAGCCTTGCTGAAATCTAAGTAGATTATGTCTATAGCACGTCCACGGTTCAATTCTCCGGTCAACCCAATCAAAGAATTCAATGAGATTCGTTTAGCACGATTTCCCTTTGGTAAAACCATGTTGTCTCGGATCTTGCAACTCATTTTCTTCCAAGAAATTCACTATCCTTTCCTTCAGCATTGCTTCCATTACTTTTCCAATAATCGAAGTGAGGCTTACCCGGCCTGTAGTTTCCAGCTTCTTCCCTATCACCACTTTGTGAAGAGGGACCACCTCCGCCGTTCTCCAATCCCTCGGAACTCTCCCATTTCTAAGGATTTATTAAACAAATCTTTAGAGGACCCGCCAGAACCTCACTGAGCTCTCTCAATATCCTGGGGTGGATCCCATCCGGTCCCATGGCTTTGTCCACCTTTAGTTTTCTAGTTGTTGATACACACTCTCTTCCATGAACGGTGCTATATCCACTCCATTCTCAAATGAACTTTTGCCAGTCCATCGTGGTCCTTCTCCCGGATTTTCTTCAGTAAAAACAGAACAAAAGTATCTATTTAGCAAATTTGCCTTTTCTTCATCATATCTACATAGTGGTTTGCAGTATCTTTTAGTCTCACAATTCCCTTTTTAGTCATTCTCCTTTCACTAATATACCTGCCGTCGTTGCCACTGAAAATAAAAAGGTTAAACGCGCTGGGGGGGAAGGAATGGAGAGGAGGGCTGTCGGGGAGCTGAGGGAGGGCAGGGAAAATCGCTGGACATGGATGGGAGGGGAGGGTAGGGGAGAGAAGAGATCGCTGGACATGGAGAGGGGAGGGCAGGGGGAGAGAAGAGATCGTTGGACATGGCGAGGAGGGGAGGGCAGGGGGAGAGAAGAGATCGCTGGACATGGAGAGGAGGGTAGGGCAGGGGGAGAGAAGAGATTGCTGGACAAGGAGAGGAGGGGAGGGCAGGCGGTGTAAGAGATCACTAGACGAGAAGGAGGGGAGGGCAGGGGGAGAGAAGAGATCACTGGACATGGAGAGGAGAGGAGGGCAGGGAAGAGAGGAGAATTGCTGGACATGGATGGATGAATGGGGGCAGGGGAGAGAGGAATTTTGCTGGATATGGGTGGATGGAGGAGAGGGCAGGGGAGAATGGAAAGTTGCTGGACATGGATGGATGGAGGGGGCAGGGGAGAGAGGAAATTTGCTGGATATGGATTGATGGCGGAGAGCACAGGGAAGAATGGAGAGTTGCTGGACATGGATGGATGAATTGGGGCAGGGGAGTGAGGAATTTTGTTGGATATGGGTGGATGGAGGAGAGGGCAGGGGAGAGAGGAGAATTGCTGGACATTGATGGATGAATGGAGGGGGGACAGGGGAGAGGAAATTTACTAGATATGGGTGGATGGAGGAGAGGGCAGGGGAGAATGGAGAGTTGCTGAACATGGATGGATGGATGGGAGGGAAGTCAGGAAGGAGATGCACATGGATGGAGGGGAGGGAAGAGAGGAGAAATGTTGGACATGGATGGAGTGGAGCAGGGCCGTGGCAACATTGTAAGCGAGGTAAGCGCCGCAGGGGGGCACCTGCCTTCAAGGGCGCCGCACCTGCCGTGGCGCTACCGTCGAGGTCTATTTAAAAAAATTTTTTAATAGACCTTACCGCGTTGGCGCGCTGGCGCCAGCGACTATGCGCATGCGCTGCCTTCCCGTTCCTGGATGTTTAATAAGGTCTTACTGCCAGGTCAGTCAGCGGATGAGTTTGGTTTCACTGTAAGAATCTAGCAGGCCCGGAAGTTCTAAACTGTTATTTCTGTTTGGAGACAGATGAGACGAATTGATTTCTTCACAGCCCTGCGTGGGCTGTGGTTTCTGAAACTACTGACCCTGGTGTTGTCTTTGCTTCCACTCCCAGTCCTCGCCGCCCTTTGATTGATGATTTACCAGAGCGGTGTCTGCATGTAACAAGGAGGGCTGGTGTCCGGGTGAATCCAGAGGATCCTGGCTGTACTCTCTCCGTCCTTTACCTTTTGCTGGAGGCTTGGTTGTCGTGCGTACGATTCTCGCTGGCTGGGGGAGAAGAGAGGTTTGTAGTCCCCCTCTCCCCAGTGGTTGTAGCAGGTGAGGCCCCCGATCCCCTCCCCCACTCCTCCAGCTCCCTGCCTAGGGGTGGGTGTGTCGGCCAAGGCTTCTGCTGTTGTCCAGGTTTTGCTGATCCTTTGTGCTTGAAAGGGAGGAGGAGTAGTCAGTAATCTGTTTCTTATCTGCCCATCTGTGTCCCTGCTGCTCTTTTTTTTTGGAGGGGGGGGAAGGGGGTTAACTTTATGCTTGTTTAGTGTGTTTAGTATTGGTGAAATATTATGACTCACGAATCATGGGCCGGATTGTATGTGTTCTTTTGAACATGTTTGAGAACTGACCATTTGTCTCTAGGGCTAAAAAGTAGCAGACTCGTGCTAATTTTTCAATGTTTGGTGTATGGGGGGTCATCAAACCGGCCTGTACAGAAAGGCTGTGAAACTGATAGTCTGCAGGGGGGCACCAGAGACCCTAGGCACAGCCCTGGAGTGGAGGGCAGTTAAGAGAGGAGAAATGCTGGACATAGATGGAGGGGAGAAGACAGATGAAGTAGATGCACATGGATGGATGAAGGGGAGCCGAGTGAGGAGAAATGCTAGATATGGATGGAGGGAAAACTGCTGAATTTAAGGGCTGGATCGGAATACTTTGAGGGCAGATACTGTCCCTCAAGATAGGGATAGGGCTACAGAAGGTAGACAGGACGCATAAGGACACAGGAGGATGGTGGACATGGTGAGTGAAAAAATATCAAATGGAAAGAAGATACTGCATAAAACAAAAGACACTGGGACCAAAGCAAATAGAAAAACCAAATGCTCAGACAACAAAGGTAGATAAAAGTATTTTATTCAGAATGTATTAATTGGAATATGTCAGCTTTTGGAAATTTGCATCTGTGATATTTTGCATGTAAGTTTCAATTTTTCTAGTATTGCTGCATGCCGAGTCTAACTTCTTGAGGTAACTTTCCAGTTCAGTATTTTGCCTTCATATTTTTTTTATTTCTAGCTCCTTGTGTCATATCTGTTGTCATGTGTTTTCATGTGTGATGAAGGTGCAGTATTCTGCTAGTGTGTAGTATTTGCAGCCCTTTTTGTTTTTTGTTTGTTTTTCTTCATTAGGTAGTGTACTGGTGTTTTAGAGCCCAGTGTAATTACAGTGCTGCCTTTCCACGCATAAGGTTGTAGCTCGTTGTGTCCTTGGAATTAGTTCTGTTATGGTTTGGTAAGGTTATGAGTGGGTTTTTGCACATGTTTGTGTATAGTGTTTTGCACTGGAGAGATTTTGTGTTGGACTTACTGTGATGGCACCAAAACATCAGAAAGGGTATAGAGCCTAAATCATGACACACTACCTCTTGTAGGATCTAAATATAGAGCTTATGCATTTCTAAGGTCTACACACTGGCATGGTATGGGAAAGGGGGTGGGGAAATACTACTAGGGAGGAAGAGGGAGTGCTGGATAAGGAGGAAGGAAGGAAGGAAGGAAGGAAGGGAGAAAGAGTTGGATTTTTTGGGAATAACCATAACATATATGTATGAGATATCGCATACATATTCATTATGGTTATTCCCAAAAAAGCCAGTTCTTTCTCCCTTCCTTCATTCCTCCATATTAGTGTAAACCACCTGGTGGCAGAGCAAGGTATTACAATGATGGTACCAAATATGTCACAGTGTTTCCCCAAAATGACTCAACACCAACCAGGGAGTTTAACAATAAAAAGACATATTTTTTTATTAGTATTATATTTAAATGTTAATTAAATTTTACCAACTTGCACATTCAATATATGTATTTCAATTACAGGTTTAAACATTGGGAGCATTTCAGATAACTATAAATATTAGTACATAAATCATGTAAGCACATTCAATTTTACAAAACACTAGATTCTTTAACATTTCTTTTCTCCTGTCTTTCAGATTTCCATAGACCCTCAAGGATCTCAACATGTAACTCTACTCTTTTTTTCCTTAGTTATCTCTCACTTATTGTTCAGGTTTCCTTTACTATTTTCTCTTATGTGCTGTTTTTAAAATAGTTCCAGTCACTTAGCTGCTCTCTTTGTTTTCTCTCTCTGGCTCTCTTGAACGGTGGGCGCCTTTTCTTTCAGGTGATGATCTCCAGCATAAACTTTCTTCCAGTCTTTTCCTAGTAGCATCTTCTCATCAATACAGCTCCATCCCAACTGCCAGCCTGAGCCGTTTTGTCACTCTCCTGAGAGTTCCATCAGCATGCGGAACACTCAGCGCATGATCACAGACCACTCAGTTTAACTGCACTGCTCACTGTCTCCACACCAGATTCAGAATGAGCCAGGTAATCTTTTAAAATTTAACCCATAGGGTTACATTAGTATATATATATATATATATATATATATATATATTAGGGCAGTGTCAGTTTGAAATACAAGTCCCAGAAGGCATTGCAGGCAAGGAGCCAGGGGGTGAGATGAGGAACCCAGACTGGACTCCTAGCTGCAATGGGAGAAGACATGGGTGTAAGCTGGCAGGACGTGTAGATGGGCTGCCACTAGGGGGAAATAGAGATGGGAAACCCTGTGTGCAGGAACTCATCATTAGTCTAATGCTTAACTCAGCTAGTATGGGTGTAGGGGAAGCTAATGGAAGGAGAATGATTGGTTGTGAGAGCAGAAGCCAGGGATTGATTAGGCAGGTGGGAAGGAGTCCCAGAGGAGGAGAGAAGCAGTTGCAGGCTGAAAACCCTTGGGTAAGAGAGGTCCCTAAAGTACTGAAGCAGGCTGAAATCCCTTGGGTGTGAGGAAGTCCCAAAAGTATTTGCAGGCTGAAAATCCTTGGGTAAGGGAGGTCCCTAAAGTATTGAATTTACCAGTGAAGCTGATGCAGGGTATGAGGAGTCCCTAAAGTATTGAACTCTCCTGAAGGTAAAGAGAGTAGAAGGTAGAAACTACTGCTTTGTGATTTAACTGTGATGATGAACTGAAAGAACTGCTTCTATTTGGAATTGAACTACTGCTTATTGTGCATTGGATAAAGAGCCCAGACTGGAGCTGACTGTGAGCCTGTATTGAATCCTGGTATGTGCTGATAGCCTACTGCTTAAAAGGGACTATTTGCCACACACTTTGAGGTGGCTTATATGTGCTTAAGATTGAAGGTGAATGCTGCTGTTGGAACTGTGTATCAGGTCTACTAGAAACCTGCATGGAATATAGTCCTTAAGATTGAAGTTGCTGGTGGACATTTATTTCTTGACTGTACCAGGAGCCTGTGGCTGGAGGAGATTGTTCTATCCTTGGCTGCACTAAGAGGTACCTGGTTACAATATTTATATATATATATATATATATATATATATATATATATATATATATATATATATATATATATACAAATGAATATGCTAATATGTCCCACCCCATCCTTTGCCCCCCCCCCCCCCCAAATGAAACAGTCAAACTACGCCCATGCTGTTTGCCCTTGGGATTCAGGGAGCTCAATAACAAAATCCATTGATATTTCCTGCCATGGGAGTTGCAGAACTGGTAAAGGCTGCAGGAATCCCCACGGCTTGCCAGGAGGGAACTTGTTCCGGGTGTAAGTGGGACAAGTAGAAACAAAATGTAAGATATCTTGAGCCATGCGGGGCCACCAATAATACTGAGATATTAAATGAAAAATCTTACAGAAATTGGGATGACCAGCAAAAGTGGAGGAGTGTCCCCATTTGAGGACCTTCTTCCTGGATTGAGGTGGCACAGAAGAACTCGTAGATTTGGGTGAGACCCAGGTCGTGGAGGCAATGCAGGCAGGATTGAGCATGGGGTAACACTCTTCGGGTTCCTCAGAAGGGTTGAAGGCCCTAGATAGGGTATCAGCTTGCTTATTTTTCTCAGTCGGTTGGAACACCAGGCAGAAGTTAAAACGGGCAAAGAATAATGACCAGTGTGCCTGCCGTGGGTTCAACCTTTTGGCTTCCTGAAGGTATAGGAGATTCTTGTGATCTGTGATTACCGTGATGGGGTACAGGGCCCCTTCCAAGAGGTAGCACCATTCTTGAAAGGCCAATTTAAGGGCCAACAGTTTCCGGTCTCCGATGGTATAATTTTATTCAGCCAGAGAACATTTTTTAGAAAAGAAAAAACAGGGGTGACGTGTGCCAGACTCTGAGGCTTGAGAAAGAAGCACCCCTGCCCCAAGGGAAGAGGCATCAACCTCCATAACGAATGGTCTTTTGACATCAGGACTTTGAAGTACAGGGGCGGACAGAAAGACTCGTTTAAGGGTGGTGAAGGCGTCTAGGGTTTATGGTGTCCAGTTCTTCACATCTGCTCCCTTCCTGGTCAGCGCGGTGAGAGGGGTAGTGATGATGGAATATCGATGGATGAGCTGCCGGTAGTAGTTAGCAAATCTCAAAAATCGTTGAAAGGCCCGGGACCCTGGGGCACAGGCCAATCTCGGATGGCTCGGAGTTTAGCGGGGTCCATTTGGATGCCATTTGAGGAGATGATATATTCCAAGAATGGGATAGACCGTTGATAAAACGAGCACTTCTCCAGCTTGGTGAATAGGCGGTGGCTCCGTAGGCGCTAAAGGACCGTACACACATGATGGACATGGTCCTTAACAGAAGTAGAGAAAACCAGGATGTCATCCAAGTGAACTATAACCAAGGAGTACAGAAGATCTTGAAAAATAAAATTGATGAATTCCTGAAACACCGCAGGTGCGTTGCAAAGGCCAAACGGCATAACTAAATTCCTCCTGAGAAAGGGTGTAGAGCCGGCCCCGAGGGGACATTTTGCCTGGGAGTAGCTCAATGAGGCAGTCAAAAGGGCGAAGTGGAGGAAGGGAGTCCACCTCCTGCGCATTAAAGACATCTTGGAAATCACGGTATTCCTTGGGGAAAGAAGCATCACACGGGCACAAGACCTCCGTGGAGGCGGCAATAGTCCTCGGGGATGGCACCACTGGTGTCGCGTCCCTCGCCTGTTCGCTGCTCCTCCCGGATAGTCCGCTCCCCAGTTCCTCGTAGGGGTGGACGAGTGTCAACCAGAGTGGTATCACACTCCTTCCTCTCTGCTCTTAGCGGCGGCCATCTTGGGAGGCTCAGTCGGAGCAGTGCCTGAGCAGCGGCCATCTTGGATGGCTCATGACAGCGGCCATCTTGGATGGTGCATGGAGGGCAGCCATCTTGATAGACTTTTTCATGCTAGTTCTTGGAGAACAACCAATGAGGTTCCTCGCCGTTCACCTGTGCCTAGGTTTCTCTGATGGGAGGACTCTTTAGGCTGTTTTTCCCCTCAGTAGTTGCTTCGGCTTCTACCATGGTGGATTCTGTGGCGATTCTCCTGACAACATCTTTCCGGACCTGATCTCTGCTGGAACTTGACTACTCTTTGTTTGCTGCCAGACCTGACCTCTGCTGGATCCTGACTTCTCTGGTCTGTCGCCTGCCCTACTGTTGCCGGAGTCCTGCCACTCTCTGCTTCTGGCCCTGCAATCCCTGTAGGTTCCCGAAGCCCTGTAGGCTGCCCGCACCTGGGGGCTCAAACCCCCCCCCCCCCCCCCGCGGGGAATGGTGGCCTTACTAGGCGAAGATTCAGGGTTGCTCGGCCGCCCAGTGGGACACAGACTCTTGAACCGTGCTCCAACTGGGCAAAAGGGCTCACGAACATCCCAGCACAGTACAGTAAGCCGAAGCCATGAGCTCACCGGGCAAGTCTGACCTTGCGAACCTAGCGCACCCTCCAGCAACAACAAACCCACTTGAGTCAGCTCTCAGGGGCCTTACAGGAGGTTTGTATGCAAATCTCCACTCTCCAGGCCGAGAGGCCTCCCAGCAGTCCGGGGCCACGTCTTGCCTCCGGAGCGTCTGGACTTCGTTTTCCCCAGCCTCTGCGTTTTGATGGTACTCCTGCGGCATGCTGCGGGTTCTTGAGCCAGTGTTCGATGCTATTCAGCATGAATCCAGGGGCCTTCCCATCCAAATGTACGAACGTCACCTACATTATTTCTCTTCTTGCAGGGTCCGCTCTTGCTTGGGCCTCGTCTCTGTGGGATCAGCAGGATTCCCCGCTGTCTGATTTAGGGGAGTTTCTTCGCCAATTCAAGATGGTCTTCGATGTTCCCGGGTGACCATCCTCAGCGGCCGCTAACTTATTACGGGTCCAGCAAGACAATGGGTCTGTTGGAGACTAAGCAAATCATTTCCGGACCTTAGCAGCTGAGGTTTGGTGGAACCCAGAGGCCCTCAATTCTGGCAAGGCCTTAATGGAAGGATCAAAGACGAGCTGGCTGGGCAGAATCTTCCGACTGCTTTGGAGGCGTTGATTGCCCTCTGCATACGGGTGGATGTCCGTTTTCAAGAGAGGGCACAGGAACGGGCCGGTCAACCATCGCTCACCAGGCCAGCTGCTCGGTCTACTTGCCTTCCATCTCCTAGGAGGGTACTGCTCCCCAGAGCACCAGAAGAACCTATGGTTATCGGAAGAGAGCGGCTGTCCGCAGCAGAGAGGGTTCACCGAAGGAAGAATAAGCTCTGCTTATATTGTGGAGAATCCGGTCACTTTCTTAATGCTTGCCCTATGCGTCTGGGAGATTGTAAGCTCTTTGAGCAGGGACTGTCTTTCTTCTATGTTTGTGCAGCGCTGCGTATGCCTTGTAGCGCTATAGAAATGCTAAATAGTAGTAGTAGTAGTAGGAGAACACCAGAACCAAGGCCTCGTGAAGGAGGTGGCTTTGGGGCGGTCTTCGCCTCTCGTGGACAATCCAGTAACCATTCCCATCACCCTGCGTTGGCAAGAGGTCTGCATTAGCACCAGAGCCCTGGTGGACTCCGGGGCAGAAGGGAATTTCATCAGTGCAGGTCTCCTGGAGCAACTAGGGAATCCCGACATGCCTTGCCAGCCCGCATTACGAGTAACTACTGTTCAGGGATCGACCCTGCCCAGGCCTATCACATCCATCAGGCCTCCCTTGGTGATACAGGTGGGGGTCCTTCACCAGGAGGAGATTCAACTACTGATCCTTCACCAATCAATCCACTCAGTAGTCCTGGGACTACCTTGGCTACGATGGCACGCTCCCATTATCGACTGGACCTCAGGGGAGATTCTCCGTTGGGGAGATCAGTGCTTTGGTTCTTGTTTTTCCGCCGGGGGTTCTCCTTCATTGCCTCTCTTGGGAGCCCCGGCTGTTCTGATGCCTTGTCAAGAAACACTACCTAGAGAATATGAGGATTTCAAGGGCATTTGACAAGGTACCTCATGAAAGGCTACAGAGTAAATTGGAGGGTCATGGGATAGGAGGAAAAGTCCTATTGTGGATTAAAAACTGGTTGAAGGATAGGAAACAGAGAGTGGGGTTAAATGGGCAGTATTCACAATGGAGAAGGGTAGTTAGTGGGGTTCCTCAGGGGTCTGTGCTAGGACCGCTGCTTTTTAATATATTTATAAATGATTTAGAGATGGGAGTAACTAGCGAGGTAATTAAATTTGCTGATGACACAAAGTTATTCAAAGTCATTAACTCGCGACAGGATTGTGAAAAATTATAGAAGGAACTTACGAGACTGGGCGGCTAGATGGCAGATGATGTTTAATGTAAGCAAGTGCAAGGTGATGCATGTGGGAAAAAAGAACCCGAATTATAGCTATGTCATGCAAGGTTCCACGTTAGGAGTTATGGACCAAGAAAGGGATCTGGGTGTCGTCGTCGATAATACACTGAAACCTTCTGCTCAGTGTGCTGCTGCGGCTCGGAAAGCAAATAGAATGTTGGGTATTATTAGGAAAGGTATGGAAAACAGGTGTGAGGATGTTATAATGCCGTTATATCACTCCATGGTGCGACCACACCTTGAGTATTGTGTTCAATTCTGGTCACCGCATCTCAAGAAAGATATAGTGGAACTGGAAAAGGTGCAGTGAAGGGTGACTAAAATGATAGCGGGGATGGGACAACTTCCCTATGAAGAAAGACTAAGGAGGCTAGGGCTTTTCAGCTTGGAGAAGAGACGGCTGAAGGGAGACATGATAGAGGTAAATAAAATATTGAGTGGAGTGGAACAGGTGGATGTGAAGCGTCTGTTCACACTTTCCAAAAATACTAGGACTAGGGGGCATGCGATGAAACTACAGTGTAGTAAATTTAAAACAAATCGGAGAAAATGTTTCTTCACCCAACGCATAATTAAACTCTGGAATTCGTTGCCGGAGAACGTGGTGAAGGCGGTTAGCTTGGCAGAGTTTAAAAAGGGCTTAGACGGTTTCCTAAAGGACAAGTCCATAAACCGCTACTAAATGGACTTGGGAAAAATCCACAGTTCCAGGAATAACATGTATAGAATGTTTGCACGTTTGGGAAGCTTGCCAGGTGCCCTTGACCTGGATTGGCCGCTTTCGTGGATAGGATTCTGGGCTCGATGGACCCTTGGTCTTTTCCCAGTGTGGCATTACTTATATTTAATCCTCGGAAGGCTGAGGTCTTACCCCCTCATCGGCCATTTGACTGCCCCATTGAGCTGATTCCAGGGAAGCTGCCACCTCGCGGCCGGTTGTACACGCTCTCTTGTGAAGAGTCTCAAGTGATGCGAACCTATATCCACAAGAACCTGCAGAAAGGGTTCATCCGGCCCTCCTCATTTCCTGCAGGAGCAGGGTTCTTCTTTGTCGCAAAGAAGGACGGTGGTCTTAGACCCTGTATTGATTACCGGGGTCTAAATGATATCATGGTAAAAAAAACCTGTATCCGCTTCCATTGATTCCGGAACTCTTTGACCAGTTACAGGGGGCTAAGATCTTCACTAAGTTAGATCTACGGGGGGCCTACAACCTCATACGCATCCGTCAAGGAGACGAATTGAAAACCGCATTTAACACTCATGAGGGGCATTTTGAATATCTGGTGATGTCCTTTGGACTTTGTAATGCCCCTGCAGTTTTCCAGGAGTTTATTAACTTTATACTACAGGACCTCCTATGTGTATCAGTCATTGTATATTTGGACGATATCCTGATTTTTTCCTCTGACCCTCTGGAACATATTCAGCACGTTCACACAGTGCTACAGAGGTTGCGGAAGCACCGCCTGTTTGCGAAGCTAGGGAAATACGCATTTCATCAGCAATTGATTCCCTTCCTAGGATATATCATCAACCCGGAGGGCCTTCAGATGGATCCGCGCAAGTTGCAAGCCATCCAAGAGTGGCTGATACCTCAGGGACTCAAGGCTCTCCAACGATTTTTAGGATTCTCAAACTACTACCGCCAGTTTATTCCTCATTACTCCCAGGTCATCGCACCATTGACCGCCATGACTCGGAAGGGAGCAGAAGTGAAGAATTGGTCTTCTGAGGCCCTTGAGGCCTTCACCACCTTGAAGAAGGCATTCCTGATTGCCCCTATCCTTCGCAGTCTGGACATCAATCAGCCTTTCATTGTGGAGGTTGACGCTTCCTCCCTGGGGGCAGGGGCAGTGTTATCACAGATGACGGACACGGGCAAGCGTTTGCCGTGTTTTTTCTATTCTAGGAAATTCACCCCGGCAGAGCGAAATTACACGGTCGGGGACCGGGAGCTACTAGTTCTGAAATTGGCCCTTCAGGAATGGAGATATTTATTAGGAGGGGTGTCCATGTTTCCACGGTGATCACTGACCATAAGAATCTCCTGTATTTGCAGGAGGCGAAAAGGCTGAACCCGCGGCAGGCGCGGTGGTCGCTTTTTTTCGCCAGATTCCGTTTTCGGTTGGTTTTCCGCCCAGCAGAGAAGAACATCCAGGCGGACGCCCTATCCCGGGCTTTTGATGTTCCCGAAGATTTCGAGGAACCCAGTCCTATGTTGGATCCAGCCTGTATCACGGCCGTCCAAGTGGCCACAACTTCGTTACGGACATTCATGCCTCTAGTGGCCAGGAAAAAAGTGCTTCAGTGGGGACACTCATCCACCATCGCAGGGCACTTCGGATTTCACAAGACTCTGGACCTCATTTCTCGACAATACCAGTGGCCCCGAATGGCGCAGGATGTCTTGCGTTTTGTCTCCACCTGCCCCACTTGTGCCCAAACTAAATCTCCACAGGGGAAACCCTGGGGAGAGTTGCAACCTCTTCCTGTTCCCAAGCAACCATGGCATGAGATCTCCATGGATTTTATTACAGATCTACCCTGTTCCCAAGGTAACACCGTGGTCTGGGTGGTCATCGACAGATTCTCCCGGATGGGGCATTTCGTGGCATTAAAGTACCTTCTGCAGCAGTACTGTCCTCCAGTTTCATCCAGCACATCTTTCATCTTCATGGCTTACCAGAATGAATAATAAGAGATTGAGGGCCGCAGTTCACTTCACGGTTTTGGAAGGCCCTGTGCAAGACTTTCGGAATAACGACCCACTTCACCTCCGCTTACCACCCAAAAACTAACGGGATGATGGAGCGCGTCAATCAGATGCTTAAGACCTTCCTGCGCACCTTCACCAATGATCGCCAGGATAACTGGTCTTCCTTGCTTCCTTGGGCTGAGTTCGCTTACAATAATAGTTTTCACTCCACTTCCAAGAGGTCTCCCTTCTTTACTATTTTTGGACGACATCCTCCTTTGCCCATGCCATTCCCTACTGAACAGGCCTTGCCACAACTGCAGCAGACTATTACCAATATGTGGGAGATCTGGGAAGCGGTGCAACAACAGTTACAACAGGCTGCTGCCAAGTACAAGCATTTTGCGGACTAGAGGAGACGAACTGCTCCAGCATTCCAACCGGGCCAGAAGGTCTGGCTCAGCACCCGGTTCTTAAGACTACAGCTGCCATCGCTAAAGTTCGCACCCCGCTTCATCGGTCCTTTCCCGGTCCAATCCCGAATAGGAGCTGTCACCTATCGCTTATTGCTACCTAAGAACCTGCGGGTACATAACACATTCCATGTTTCTTTGTTGAAACCCTTTGTGAGCTCCCACTGGCATGCAGAGGCAAAGGAAGGTACTTCTCCTGACTCTGAACCAGACCCCGAATTTGAGGTTGAGGAGATCTTGGATTCTAAGAGACAGGGGGGAAGACTGTGCTATTTGTTGTCTTGGAAGCACTACGGTCCTGAGGACAACTCCTGGGAGCCGGCCAGTAATGTCCATTCTCTGGAGCTGGTCCGGGAATTTCACGCCCGATACCCCTCGAAGCCAGGACCAGGATGGAGAGGGGGGCTTCTGGGGAGGGTACTGTCGCAACCCTCACCTGTTCAGCGCTCCTCCCGGATAGTCTGCTCCCCAGTTCCTCGTAGGGGTAGACGAGTGTCAACCAGAGTGGTATCACACTCCTTCCTCTCTGCTCTTGGCGGCGGCCATCTTGGGAGGCTCAGTCGGAGCAGTGCCTGAGCAGCAGCCATCTTGGATGGCTCATGACGGTGGCCATTTTGGATGGTGCATGGAGGGTGGCCATCTTGATAGACTTTTTCATGCTAGTTCTTGGAGAACAGCCAATGAGGTTCCTTGCTGTTCACCTGTGCCTAGGTTTCTCTGATGGGAGGACTCTTTAAGGTTGCTTTTCCCCTCAGTAGTTGCTTCGGCTTCTACTTTGGTGGATTCTGTGGCGATTCTCCTGACAACATCTTTCCGGACCTGACCTCTGCTGGAATCTGATTTATCTCTGCTCGCTGCCTGCCCTGATCTCTGCTGGAACTTGACTACTCTTTGTTTGCTGCCGGACCTGACCTCTGCTGGAATCTGATTTATCTCTGCTCGCTGCCTGCCCTGATCTCTGCTGGAACTTGACTACTCTTTGTTTGCTGCCGGACCTGACCTCTGCTGGATCCTGACTTCTCTGGTCTGTCGCCTGCCCTACTGTTGCCGGAGTCCTGCCACTCTCCACTTCTGGCCCCGCAATCCCTGTAGGTTACCGAAGCCCTGTAGGCTGCCCGCACCTGGGGGCTCAACCCCCAAGGAACGGTGGCCTTCCCAGGCGAAGATTCAGGGTTGCTCGGCCACCCAGTGGGACACAGACTTGGACCGTGCTTCAACTGGGCACAAGGGCTCACGAACATCCCAGCACAGTACAACTGGCGTGAGACATGTAATGAAACATTGAGAACCCCAACTGCCAATATCACCAGTAGTCCAGAGGATAATTGGTGCGTGTTGTTGTAACCAGGGTAGGCCCAAAATAATGGGATGAGTGGCCCAGGGAAGCACCAGAAATTGAATCTCCTCCTTATGTAAAATTCTAACTTGCATCTGCAAGGGCTGGGCAACGTGAGTGATGGAGTAGGAAACCTTGAATGGAGGTCACTTGTAGCATAGGTTTGCAAGGAATTGAAGGAGCTCCTAGTTAGTTCAGGAGACCAGCGTCAATAAAATTTCCTCCTGCTCCTGAATCGATCAAAGCCTTGGTGCTAACACAAATTTCTTTCCAATGCAAGGAGATTGGAACAGAGACAAGGTTATCTGGAAGAGGCGAAAAATAGCCCAGAGCCACCCCCTTCAGTGACCCTGGGTCTAGGCATTTCACGGTTTATTCGGACAATGTCTTAGGAAGTGGCCAGCCTGCCCACAGTAGAGGCAAAGTTGATTGTCCCGACAGTGAGCCCTCTCCTTCTCATAGAGGCGATGCCGTCTGATAACCATTGGCTCTTCAGGGACTCCAGAAGTAGAGCTTGCCACACCTTTGGGAGAAGAAGGGCGCAGCATCCGAGGAGTTGTTCTCTGAGAGCGGCGCTGAGTAAAGCGTTCCAGTGACCTTTCTTGAAACCGTACGTGGATACGGACGCAGAGGGTGATCAGAGCATCCAAAGCATTCGGAAGTTCCCGGCCGGCCAGTTCATCTTTGATCTGGTCGTTGAGTCCTTGCCAGAAAATGGCCGTAAGGGCCTCTTGGTTCCATCTTACCTCTGAAGCTAGGGTTCGAAAGCGAACGGCATAGGCACCAACAGAACAATTGCCATGTTGAATTCGTAGAAGTTCTGCGGCTGCAGAGGAGAGCCATCCCGGCACATCAAAAACTAACGAAGCAGTGAAGAAATTCTCCAAGATCAGTGAGTAAAGGGTCCCGTTGCTCCCAGAGAGGAGATGCCCAAGCCAAGGCGGATCCAGAGACGGAGCTGGAAACAGGGTGGTGAACGTATCAGCCAGGCAGGCAGCAGGCAGGATGGTACAGGCAAAGTCAATAGGCAGGCAGGGGAGTAATCCAGGAACAGGCAAGCAACAGGCAGGGGAGTAATCCAGGTACAGGCAATGTCAATAGGCAAACAACAGGCAAGAGAGTAATCCAGGCACAGGTAAGGTCAGTAGGCAGGTAGCAGGTCAAGAGGGTAATCCAGGTACAGGCAAAGTCAGTAGGCAGGCAGCAGGAAAGAGAGTAATCCAGGCATAGGTAAAGTCAGTAGGCAGGCAGCAGACAAGAGAGTAATCCAGGTACAGGCAAAGTCAATAGGCAGGCAGCAGGCAAGAGAGTGATCCAGGTACAGGCAAAGTCAGTAACGAGGGACAAGTAGATAAGAAGCAAACTACTGAGCAAGTAACACCTACCAAAAGAAGAA
Source organism: Microcaecilia unicolor (assembly GCF_901765095.1). Taxonomy (NCBI): domain Eukaryota; kingdom Metazoa; phylum Chordata; class Amphibia; order Gymnophiona; family Siphonopidae; genus Microcaecilia; species Microcaecilia unicolor. The sequence continues at coordinate 102,097,377 of NC_044038.1, forward strand.
GCCAAAGCATGGAGTCCAGGAAGAGCTCAGTTGATAAAGTGCTGGCGTCTGACATCAGTAGGAACCAGCAGGGAGAAGGAGCACAGCCATAGGACAAGAGCAGGGGAAGGAGGAACCGGAAGACCAATAGGAGAGAAGCAAGGGAAGCCAGGCAGAGGGAGAGCAGACACAGGTGGGTGAAAGCAAAGCAATCAAGGAGCCTGGAAGCCAGGCAGAGAGAGAGCAGACACAGGTGCATGGAAGCAAAGCAATTAAGGAGCCTGCAACCACCACTCTCTGAACACACCCAGAGAAGAACTACACACACATGGCTCAGGGCAGTGCCAGTCAAGTGTGCGTGTCGACGGGACCCCGCGCAGCCCGAGGACACCGCTTGCGTCGAGGTAGGGGACATGACACAGAGCCAGTGCCCTATTGCACCCTTTTCCCAGATCACCAATATAGCAATGTGATGCTCAGCATAAAATGAGGGTGAGGACTAAGCCTGTGCTTTACAGTCTTGCCCCCAACACAGAAAGTCCAGAGAGGACATGGCCTATGAGTAAAAGCTTAGTCCCTTGGCTCACTGCAGTCTGAGGATCATGTCATTGGAGAGGAGGTCTGGGGGAGAGAGGTGCTGGAAGGGGAGGTTTTGGAGTCTGGGGCAATATGTGTGATATGTGGGGAGGTGGTGTCCAGAGATTTTACCACCCATAAAATTTTAGCATCCAAGCACAGGTTTTACTAGAACAATGAGTAAATCTAGGCCTGAATCTGGATTAGGAAAAGGCTTTTACTGAATTGACCAAAGTTACCTTTTTGAGACTCTGAGGCATTATGACACTATTGGGACAATTGCTAAATGTCTGTCCTGTTGTGGAGATTCAGCCATATCAGCCAGATAGAAAAAGAGCTAAATGAAGGGCCAGGTGTACACCTTATCATTTCTTTTGTTTTCAAGTTATGGTGTAATTGAATAGGTGGTGGGTTCCATCTGTCCTTGGCACAACATTTGAGCTGTTCCCCATTGCTGGCATCAAGAAGAGGTGTTCACTGCTGTGACTAAAAGCAGCACCAGCTGTGATGTGCATCTAGGGGCCATTGAGAGAGTGTGATGTCCTTTGAGATGGAGAACAGAAATGCTAATTGAAAACCAATGAATGAGGAACCTTCAGTGTGGCTACGTTGGAGTCTATGGACAGATTTGTAGAGTGTCTTGATTTCAGCAGCCATCTCTAAGGAGTAACTGAACTCTACCATCTCAGCATGTTATTTCTTCTATGGTTTTAGCTGGTTTAGATCTCCATTACCATAGATAATGCAGACTCACAGATACTCTTACTTGACTGCTAAATTGTGGGGCATTCTAGTCAAGTGTCCCCTTTTTTTGCATTGGCTCCTTTATCTAAGATTATTTCAGTACCATTAGTTAACTCTGAATTGGGACCTATTCAAGGGGATACCTATTTGGAAGGATAACAGGATGCCTCCCTGATATTAGATTGTAAGCTCTTTGAGCAGGGACTGTCTTTCTTCTATGTTTGTGCAGTGCTGCATACGCCTTGTAGCGCTATAGAAATGCTAAATAGTAATAGTAGTAGACCCTTGGAAGGCTATCACTATGAATTAAGACTTTGATGTAAGGCTTTGATACTCAGATTTATAGTTTTTCAACATAGACAATAGCCAAACAATGATCAGGAGAAGAAAGTAGGATGAATAGTCTCTTTTTCCTATTCCAGAGACTTGGGCATCTTCTGTGCAAACTACTGGTTGAACCAGTGGCGTAGCTAGGTGGGGCCACAGGGGCCTGCCCCCCCCCCCCCCAATTTTCTCTGGGCCCCTGGTTGGCTGGCAGTGATCCCTAACCCCCGCCAACTGAAGACTTTGTCCAGCGCTGGTCTGCGGCGGTGGTGCCGCCGCATTGCCTGCCCTGCTCTCTCTACCCCTCACGTCAGGCACGCTCCTTTTAGTGAAGTTGAGTTTCACTAAAAGGAGCGTGCCGGACATGAAGGGAAGAGAGAACAGGGCAGGCAATGCAGTGGCAAAGGAGACCAGTGCTGGATGAAGTCTTCAGCTGGTGGGGGTTGGGAACCCCCGCCAACCAAGGTATTTGCAGCAGCAGTGCTTTAGCACCCCCACCAGCCAAGATGTACAGTGGCGGAGGGGGGGCAGCGAGGTAGCTGTGGCGGCAGGGGTGGCAGAGGGGCAGCGACCACCTTGGGCTCTGGCCCCCTTCCACCTCAAGGTCTGGCTATGCCCCTGGGTCGAACTAATATCAAAGTCAATTTGATGGTACTGTATATAAAAAGGTTGTGTTAATGGAATGTATGCTTAATGCTAGGAACCTGAGATTTTGAAATTTTTTAAAATATGTCTTCTATCTCAAGTGATATTACTTAAGATATATTTCTGTGCTGTATTTTCCTAACTCTTACATGATCACTATCTCAAAGGTGAATTATGTACCATTTAATCTATAGGCATATAATGAGGTTTACATTTTACGGTTTATTCAGAATCTGATAAACCATCATTTGGAAATACCAGCACAGAATTTTCCACTAATTAAAATTTCTGAAATATAAATTAACAGTAGAGAGAAAGACAAGAAAAAAGAAAATAAAATCCTGTATAGTAAAGCCACAAGAAACAAGGCTGTTGCCATGTCCTTGTTTGGTCTCGCTAGCTGCCACTGCTGCCATGGTCATGATTAAGTTCCTAAAGCATCCCTGAATAAAGAATTACTTATGACCTTTCTTGAACATCTGATATGATAGCTCTATTCTCAAAAAATGTGGCAAATTGTTCCAAAGGGAAGGACCTACTACACTAAAGATAGAATGATGACTTGTATCCAAATATATATGCCTGAATGATAGTACTGTAAGCAGATTCTGCTGGGAGAATCACAACATCCTCAATGATGAATGAGGTATAGCAAGACGAGAGAGAGAGGTAAACCAGGGTGATAAGTAGTAATGTGCAAATCTGTTTTATTGAACAAAATTATCTTTAAGAGCAACAGTAAAACATAGTAAAGCACAGTTAGCCAGAAAATTCTGAAATGTTCAAAACTATGAGAAGTATAACAATCCTTTTATATAACATTATGTATACATTTCCAACTTTGAACCCCTATCTCAACCCTCTTCACAAAATCGAAGTGTTTTCTAACAGATAGAGAGGTCCTGTACTTTTATAACCCCTTTGAAAACAGTACATAAACAGAGTTATCTCCCCTCAAATACCTACTTCAAAATAAAAAAGAAACTAAATCAAACACTTACCAAACTAAACTACTCCTCATTCCTGTTGGAATGTAATTGTATTTTACATGCATTGCCTGTCACCTATTATTTCTCTGTGATTACTCTGTGACCTCTGATGTGAATTACTTAGAGAGGTCACACAGCTATGTAACTTCCTGTGGGGGTTAGATGCAGCAGATGCAGCACATGGAGCTCATGATCTCTCCTAACCTGAGAGGATCTATGGTGGTGTGAGCATCCATTACCATCTAAGCACATGGAAGGAGCTGATAATACAAATGTATAGTAATATGTATATATAAGCCTGTCTGATTATAATCTAACTACAAACTGTGAGTAAACAGATGTTTTGTTACTTCAACTTTAAAGTGACTCAGCAGTGAATTATTCTGGGGTGAATGAGAGAGAGATGAAGAAAGAAATTAACATTTCTAAAGCTGAAGCTGTGTGTACTAAAATCTGCTAATTATTTACTACAAATAATCCAACAAAAGGGTTATGGGCCCAGGGTCCAGGAATTGAAAAAGAAGAGAAATATTACCAGGCAGAAAAAAAGGCCACATTTTTTCTCTTAAGTTTTAAAGGAAAGATTAAGTCTGTCTCTCTCTCCCCCCACACAGCAGACAGAAGGCTAAGAAAATGGCTGAGGGAAGAAATTCACCATTGTTCTATTCTCTCAAGGTGCCTAGATTAACTGAGTTTAATTATCAGCAGTGGGAACTAAGATTCATATGTCTCCTTCGAGCAAAAAGATTAGATATATGCTTAGACCAAGACAGAACAGCTGAAAATATGGCTGAATGGGACAATGCAAACTATTATGTGAAGTGCATGCTTTTGGAAGCTCTCTCAGAGAAACAAGCCATATTAGTGGAGGGAAAAGATACACCAAAGGACATTTTATGTAAGCTGAGAACTATGTATGCAACTACATATGCAAAGCAGCAACCAATTTGGTTGGCAGAGTTGAATGAAACCAAATTAAGGGATAAAAGTAAATGTAATGATCACATTATGCATCTTATGTCTTCATTTCAAAAGCTAGAACTTTCTGGAATTCCCATGTGTGATGCATTGAAAAGAGCATTTCTTTTTACCTCACTATCAAAGAAGTTTGATGTTTTTAGGTCTGTAAATGAGGCCATTGAAGGGCAATCTTTTGAACAGACAACATCAAAACTAAGGCAGGAATGCATAATAAATGATTCTGAGGAGATGTGTTCTCAAAGCAAGTCAGAGAGAAATGAAACAAATTTCTTGGCAAAGAACAGAGGAAGGCGGAGCTATGGGAAAACTCCACCCAAGGGCAAGCTGATTTGCTATTCATGTGGAAAGGAGGGACATGTATCTAAATGGTGTAAGGAAACACAAAACACTCCCTCTAGCTCACCTAAGCCAATGGAACAAAAGAATTTTCCTAGCAGAAAATGTATGAAAGACAATGATAAACAAAAGGGCTTTCTAATGGCAGAAAAATCTTTGACTATGGTAAATAATAATTCAAATGAAAGTACTTGGATTTTGGATTCAGGGAGCACATGCCATTTAACCAATTGTAAGGATTTCTTTCAGGAAATGTGTCCAGAGGAAGGTATTCTTAAAACTGCAAACGCAGGGACTGCTAAGATCCAAGCAAAAGGTATTGGATTCTTAAAATGCAAAGTGTCTAATGAAGTTAAAGAAATTCCTGTAAGTGATGTCTTGTATATTCCCCAAGCAGTTTGCAATATGCTTAGTGTATCTACATTAGATAAGAAGGGATTTGTGATTCATTTTGAAAACAGTAAGTGCACAATCTCTAAAAATGATGAAGTGTATGCTGAAGCTTTTATGCATAATGATGTTTATAAACTGAGCATTTCAGGTGAAGCCTCACATCTGGCGCAAGTAAGGAAGAATGATGGTAAATGTAGTCTGGAAATCTGGCGCCGCCGCCTGGGACATCGTGATTCTAAGGTGATCCAGGATCTTTACAGTAAGCAACTGGCCACCGGCATTCAGATAAGTGCAGATGCTGGTAAAATGGAGAAATGCATAGACTGTGTTACTCAAAAGGGTGTGAGACCCTCATTTCCTGCATACACAGGAAATAGGAGTAATAAAGTGCTGGACTTAATACACAGTGACTTATGTGGACCGTTTAATATCCCATCATTGGGAAATAACAGATTTGTGCTAATATTCTTGGATGATTTCTCTAGATACTGTGTGGCCTATTTGCTGAAAGAAAAAAGTCAAGTCACAGACATGCTGAAGAAATACGTAGCCATGGTGAGCAATAAATTTGAAAGAAAACCAAAGGTTCTTCAGACCGACAATGGTGGTGAGTTCACTTCACAAAGCATGCGCACATTTCTAGAACAAGAAGGCATTCAGCATATCACAACAATAGCTTATACACCAGAGCAAAATTCTGTTGCAGAGAGAAAATTTAGGTCACTTGTGGAAATGACCAGATGTATGCTGTCAGATAGCAATCTCCCTAAAAGACTATGGGGGGAAGCCATTCTCACAGCAGTGTACCTACAAAACAGAATGCCAACTAAAGGCGCTGAGCGCACACCACATGAGACATGGCATGGTAGGAAGCCAAACCTGTCACACATAAGAACATTTGGAAGTACAGCATATGCTCATGTACCAAAGCAAAGAAGGCATAAGCTGGATTCCACAACAGAAAGGGGCATTTTAGTTGGCTATGCTCCAGGACACAAAGGATATAGAATTTTGAATCTGAAAACTGGCATTGTTGGCATAAGACATGTTACATATTTTGATGAAAACAAGAGGGTTGATAAAGGCTGGATTATCCCAGATGAGCCTTATCATCCAGAATATGAAACTAGAACCATAATAGACATGCCAGTGTATATAAATGCCATACCAAGGCAGATGTCTGAAAGCAACTCATCTGTATCTAACGAGGAACAGGCAGAGGAAGCAGACACAGAAAGGATCATTGAAGAAGACAGTACAGTTGGAGAAGGGGAATCAATTGGAGAAGGACTCTCAGATTTTGAGGATGCGGAAAGGTCAGACCAACCTGTTGTCAGACGCTCATCCAGGGAAAACAAAGGTGTTCCACCCCCAAGACTGTCTTACCTAACTAAGTCAGCAGAAGCTCAAGAGCCCTTAACATGGGATGAGATTGAGAAAATGCCAGCAGAAGAAGCTGCTGAATGGCATAAAGCTGCACAAGAAGAAATTGATGCATTGGATAAAAATAATACTTGGATTCTTACAAAATTACCTCCTGGCAAGAAAGCTATAGGATGCAAATGGGTATTCAAGTTAAAAAGGAATGCACAAGGAAAAGTGGAAAGGTATAAAGCCAGATTAGTGGCAAAGGGATATCTTCAAAAATATGGAGAAGATTTTGATGAAGTGTTTGCACCTGTAGTGAAACACACGACAATCAGAACACTTCTGAGCATTGCAGTCTCAAAAGGCATGCAAGTCAACCACATTGATGTGAAAACAGCGTTTCTTCACGGAGATATAACTGAAGACTTGTACATGGAACAGCCAACAGGTTTCATAAATACAAAACAAAGACAGCTAGTGTGTAAATTAAACAAAGGTCTTTATGGATTAAAGCAAAGTGCAAAATGTTGGAATGATAAATTGCATGAAATATTGACAAATTTAGAATTTAAGCAAGGTGAAGCAGATAAATGCTTGTACACTAGGTGCAGAAATGGACAATATGCATACATTTTAGCTTTTGTTGATGATCTGCTCATTGCAAGCAAAAGTGAGCAAGAGTACAAGGACATTGTAAAATGTTTAAACCTCAATGTTGAGATAAAAGAACTTGGAAATGTGTCATACTATCTTGGTATAGAAATTGAGAAACAAAATGATGGTTCTTATCTTCTAAGCCAGAAGCAGAAAATAAATGAGCTTATTGAAAGTTTAGGTATGCAAGATGCCCAAGTTGTAAGCACTCCCATGATCACTGATTTTCTGAAGGATGAAACAGTAAGAGAACCTTTACCAGATAACATCCAATATAGATCAGCCATAGGTAAGCTTTTATATCTAGCTACCACATACAGGGCTGATATAGCAAATGCAGTAGGAATTTTGAGCAGAAGGGTCAGCTCACCTACCAAATCAGATTGGACTGCAGTTAAAAGGATGGTAAGGTATTTAAAGGGTACCATTGATTGTAAATTAAAGATTTCAGCCAATAGTAATCCAAAACTAATATGTTACTGTGATTCAGATTGGGCAGGGGATCATTCTGATTATAAATCCACAAGTGGATATGTGTTTATGTATGGAAATGTACAAATTTCATGGGCCAGTCATAAACAAAGTATTGTGAGTTTGTCTTCTACAGAAGCTGAATATGTGGCCGTATCGGAAGCGTGCAGAGAACTGATGTGGATTGAAAAACTTTTGCTGGATTTCGGAATAGCTGAAAAGAGACCAATCCAGTTAATGGAAGATAATCAGAGCTGCATCCGACTGTCACAGAATGACAAGGTTCAGTCACGCACCAAGCACATCGCAACGAAATACCACAACGTGCGAGAGTTGGCGAAAGAAGGGGTCATCAGTCTACACTATTGTCACACCAGTGAGATGACAGCTGACATCATGACCAAACCGTTACCCAGAGAACATTTTGTGAATCTGCGTATAAAGCTTGGACTTTGTATGAATAAATAATTGCATGACAGTTATGCATGAGAAGGGGTTTGTTGGAATGTAATTGTATTTTACATGCATTGCCTGTCACCTATTATTTCTCTGTGATTACTCTGTGACCTCTGATGTGAATTACTTAGAGAGGTCACACAGCTATGTAACTTCCTGTGGGGGTTAGATGCAGCAGATGCAGCACATGGAGCTCATGATCTCTCCTAACCTGAGAGGATCTATGGTGGTGTGAGCATCCATTACCATCTAAGCACATGGAAGGAGCTGATAATACAAATGTATAGTAATATGTATATATAAGCCTGTCTGATTATAATCTAACTACAAACTGTGAGTAAACAGATGTTTTGTTACTTCAACTTTAAAGTGACTCAGCAGTGAATTATTCTGGGGTGAATGAGAGAGAGATGAAGAAAGAAATTAACATTTCTAAAGCTGAAGCTGTGTGTACTAAAATCTGCTAATTATTTACTACAAATAATCCAACAATTCCGCTTATACCTCTACCCACCCACCCCCATCAGCCCAAGAAAAAACCTTCCTATAATAAGAGCCCAGATTGGATCTCATAAGTGTTGAGATAATCCCCCCAGAACATTCAAAATTTGACTTCTTGTCTTTGATACAATTGATTGAATATAACAATCCCATGTATTCAAAAAACGTTTGTCTAAGTTTATGGTGGCCCTTCACTTCCCAGAGCTCCATGAAGCCTGTTCCTCCATTCCCAATAAGAAGGTGAATCAACCTGTAGCCAGTATTTGAGAATACACTTCAGGGCAATCACTCTAGATTTCTAAAACCAATAGTCTTTGCCCCCTACCCTGCACTCCCAAAAACCTATCACAACCCAAAATGAGTCCCCATGGATAGAAGGCAATAAATTGGCCTAAAACACCATTAAGAAAGCAAACTATTGAACCCCAAAAGAGCCTTACATGAGGACAACGCCAGAACATGTGACCCAGATCCCCCTGAGGATGACCACATCTAGAGCATTGCAGAGAAGCGGAGCCTCCCTTCTTGGATAATCTAGACGGAGAAAACTCTATGTAGGACTCTATACCAGTGTTCAGCACTATAGAGGACTTGAGGTATATATACATTTGCCAATACTGGGATAATCTAGATCTCCTCCAGCCCGATTCAGCTCCACTTCCCATCTATTTTTGAGACTCTCGTATGTTTTAACAGTACCCAAACCCAATACATCATTATATAAGAGGGAAATAGAAGGCGCATCAGGACCACGTGCCCCAAGTAAATCCCATAAATGGGTAACAAAAGCAGAGGCAAGTGAATTATGCAGTAAAGAAGAAATTAAATGGTGCAGCTGACAGTAAGCAAAAATAACCCCAACAAACTGTCCCAGTCTCTGTCTCAATATTGACAGAGAATGTAAGCAGCCATCAGATTGTATCCAATGCTCCAAGAGTCTCAACTCTCCCAACTTTCATTTAATGAATACCAAGTTTTACTGACCAGGTAGAAAATCCCCTCAAAGAGGAAGTAAAAGGGAACTATGTGGGTCTTGTTCATAATGGGGCATCAAGGTCCCTCCACAGAATACTAAGAGACTATAATATATACTGCATTTAACATAGGTTGGCAAAAAATTTCCATTTTTGCCTGCAACAAAAAATATAAATGCAAAGGGGCAAAGAAATAAGTTCCCAAATGTTGCTGAGTATAGTCTTCTGTGCCATATATACAATCTCCCAGGTGTCTCTTCAAACAAGCCCAACTGTATAGTTTATACTCAGGTAATCCCATCCCATCTTGGTTTCTTTCTTCTCTGACAAAATTGAGTAATTTCCCTAAATAGTATTAATAAATCTCTCCCAAGGATCCAGAAAGGGATAGTTTGCATGACATATAGTCCACCTAGGGAATAAGGTCATTCTGATCAATGCAAACCTACCCACAAGGGTCAAGGGGAGGTTCTGCCAGGTCTTTAATTGAATTTTTGTATTGGTTTACCAATTTAGCAATACTCAATTTGTACAATTTCTTAGTATCCAATGACAATATAAAAGACCAATCTGCCCATTTTAAGAGAAAAGACCTCCTCCCAAGTCCTTTTCAACTCAGTGTCCGAAGGCAGTGCTTCAGATTTCTCCAGGTCTAAATTAAAGCTGGAAAAGTCACCGTATTCCCTAAAACTTTCCAGAAAGGATTCCAGGGAGCATTCTAGGTCCGTCAGATGAACTAGTAAATCAGATACTTTGAAAGAATAGGATCCTCTCTGTACCCCCCAAATTTCAGGGAGGGAGGTACAGATAGGATTTCTCTAATGAGGGGGTATAGAGTTACGACAAATAAATCCTAATTAATTAATTAATTAATCAATAATGTTAAGTGAATGAAAAAAATAAGCCCATTAACCCATACCCTACCTGTTGGGGAGCTATAAAGGGTTTCCACTGCCCCAACAAAGGATGCCCCCAACCCATAGCTTTTCAAAACAGCAAACAAGGAGGGCCAGGAGACTCTATCAAATACTTTTTTGGCATTGAAACTAATCAATAAAGAGGGGGTCCTATCATGTTGAACCTCTTCCAGGGAAGTAAGTATCTTATGCAAATTTTTTGCCACTCTCCTATTCCAAACAAAACCAACCTGAGGGTCCACCACCAATTGAGGAAGATTTTGGACCAAACAATTTGCCAGGATTTTGGCCAGCAATTTTGCCTCAAAAGTGAGCAATGATATTGGGCAGTAAGACTCAAATCTTGAGTGGTCTTTACCTGGTTTTGGAGGACCACTATCTATGCCAGTGATAAGGATTCTGGCATTCATTTTTCCAATTTACAGTATGTAATTAGGGCAACTGTCTAATAGACAGTTTGTATATGTGTATTTTGTCAGTAATACTTTAACTGTGCTGGTTGTAGGCATTTTAAAGTTGGATCAGATTTTGTCTGCTTTGATATCTTTGTTGCATTCTTATTTGTTTAAGAAGTCTGTGAGGGATATTTGTGTTGCAGATAGGTTTGATCATATTTTTATTTTATTTATTTATTTACAAAAATTTATAGTCTGCCCATCCAAAAATCTGGGCAGAATACAATAAAACAAACATAATCAAATCACATAAAACACCATCAATACACTCAATAAACATAAACAGAATCTTAATCTTGGAGCCCAAACCCCTCACCAACTATGCTTCAAAAAATGTTCTCTAAAACAACAAAGCCTTTATCTGTTTCTTAAATACCGCCAAAGAAGTCAACTGCCGTACAGAAAGAGGCAAAGCATTCTACAACTGAGGTCCAACAATGGGAAAAACACACACACGAACAGTCTGCAATCGAATACTGTGGACAGAGGGAACAGTCAACAATTCTTGATCCTGTGATTGCAAGGATCTTGTAGGATAATACTTCTGCAACTTTTGAACCACAACCTCATCGTGCAGTGCCTTAAAAACCAATACCAGCAGTTTAAATTGAATCTGCCAGTCAATGGACAACCAATGCAATTTTGTCAAATGTGGGGTAATATGCTCAGACTTACTTGCTCTAGTAAACAGTTGGGATGCAGCATTCTGTGCCACCTGCAGAGCTTGCAACACTCTACATAGTAATCCACACAACAAGGCATTACAATAATCAAAGTGTGGTGACACATAACTGCAAGACTACATGAAAATTCTGCTTCGAAAGAAAACCTCGTAACTGAGTCACCAAGCGCAGTTTAAAAAACACTGCACAAATCACTGACCCAAAATGTACATTCACTGACAAGGTCATGTCTAAGATCACTCCTAAACTCTGAAAAAGGACAAACCTCACCCACCCGTGACAACCACAAAATTTGGTTCTTTGCCACATTCAGACAATCCATTCATCCTTAACCAGGACTGAATATTACAAAAATGAGACTCCACTAACTGAACACTCTCGACTGCTGTATATGGAACAGGAAAATAAAATTGTATGTCATCGGCATACAAGCGATAACAAACACCCAATCCTGCCAAAACTTTGCAAACCGGCAAAAAAAAAATTTAAATGATAATAAAGACAAACAAGAACTTTGTGGCACTCCTGAAGCCACAGTCATCCATACTGACTTTGAAGAGTCATGGAAATGTCCGGTCGTCTAAAAAAGACCAAAACCAGGACAACACCTTCCCAGTAATTCCAAATGATTTCAAACGACAAAACAACAACTCACGATTCACAGAGTCAAATGGAGCCACAACGTCCAAGGAAATCAGCAAGGACCGATCCCCACGATCAAATCCAGTGTGAATGTCATCCAGCAAAGTACTAAGCCATGTACAAAATCAACCAACTATGATAACAGCAATTTCTCCAAAATTTTGCCAAAAAAATCTAAATTCAAAATTGAATGAAAACTCTCCACACAATCAGTTGTCAACAACAGCTTCTTTAGCAATGGCCGAGCCACCACTTTCTTTAGGTACTCAGGTACCACAGCCTCATCAAACATCCGACTAAGATGCAACGCAATAGATAGCGAAATATCAGACTTCAATGCTTTCAACAATCTGGTAGAACACAAATTTAACAGGCTGTTAACATTCTTTAAAGACTGAACTACCCACTCTACTTGCATAATATCCACTGTACTAAACTCTGACCAACAATTGGAAACATCACACTCATTGTCAACACCATCATGCGGAAAATCCATCACCAGGCCCCCTCCCATTTTAGATTGAAAATATTCTGCTAACTGCTGACACAGAGGCAAACTATCTATATTAACTGGTGGAGCAACTAAAGATTGCACTATTACAAATAACAAATAATTCTTTTGACTGAGAAGCCGCTTTAACAATATGATCTTCAAAATAAGTCTGTTTAACAGTAATCACGGATTGTTTATAAACCTCAAGGCCACATGATATTCCCTCTGCACCAAGACATCGGGATACTTCTGCCACATCCACTCTTTTTTCCACACTTCCTGCTTTTGCAAACACAACTCCAACGTATAACACAAATGATGCACCTGTGGCTGACATTCATACACCCGCACCGGGGTCAATTTATCTAAAGACACCTTTAAGGACTTATGCCACCATTCCACAGCATCCCTAAAGGTCTGCCTGATAAATCTCCCAATTCAGAACTCCACTCCTGACATAAATCCTGCTTATGTTGCACCCGTATAATGGAAGCACTACTCACTTCTAAATCCCACACAGTCTTGACCCAAGATACCAACATGTGATCTGACCAAGACACAGCAGAAACCAAAACATCTGTAAGTACTTTAAGTTGACTCCCTTCATGCAAAAACACCAAATCCAATATATTCCCTCCCACATGAGTTGACTCCGTTACTAACTGCCCCCACCCTAAATATGTCATCCCAGATAAAAAAAAAATCTTGGACCCCATGATCAAAACCCAAATTATCTACCTGCATATTAAAATCCCCTAAAATGAATGTATTCTCTACCAGCAACCCAGCAGTACTCAATCTCTCAATAAAAGAGACTAAGTTCTTACGCATAAGCCCTGGTGGACTGTAAATTAACACAATATTAATCACAGAAGACTTGAGTAATAGGCATTCCACAGGACAATTTTATTTTTTGCTTGAAATATTGTGCGAGTTCATCTGCTGATGGTGGTGTTTCGTTTGATGCTTGCAAAGCTTGGGTGTTTAGTAGACCATTCATGATTTCATATATCTTTTTAGTGTTAATCTGGGGAACCCCACTAACTACCCTTCTCCATTGAGAATACTGTCCATTTAACCCTACTCTCTGTTTTCTATATTTTAACTAGTTTTTAATCCACAATATAACACTACCTCCTAGTCCTATCCCATGACTCTCCAGTTTCTTTTGGAGTCTTTCATGAGGTACTTTGTCAAACACCTTCTGAAAATCCAGATACACAATATCAACCGGCTCCCCTTTATCCACATGTTTGCTCCCCCCTTCAAAGAAATGTAGTAGATTGGTGAGGCAAGATTTCCCTTCACTAAATCCATGTTGACTTTGTCTCATTAATCCATGCTTTTGAATATGCTCTGTAATTTTGTTCTTAATAATAGTCTCTACCATTTTGCCTGGCACCGACGTCAGACTCACCGGTCTATAATTTCCCGGATCTCCTCTGGAACCTTTTTTAAAAATCGGCGTTACATTGGCCACCCTCCAATCTTCCGGTACCATGCTCGATTTTAAGGATAAATTACATATTTCTAACAATAGCTCCACAAGCTAATTTTTCAGTTCTATCAGTACTCTGGGATGAATACCATCAAGTCCAGGAGATTTGCTATTCTTCAGTTTGTAGAACTGCCCCATTACATCCTCCAGGTTTACAGAGAATTCATTAAGTTTCTCCGACTCGTCAGCTTCGAACACCATTTCCGGCACCAGTATCCCACCCAAATCTTCCTCAGTGAAGACCGAAGCAAAGAATTCATTTAATCTCTCCACTACTGCTTTGTCTTCCCTGATCGCCCCTTTTACTCCTCGGTCATCTAGCGGTCCAACTGATTCTTTTGCCGGCTTCCTGCCTTTAATATACTTTAAAAAAATTTTTACTATGTGTTTTTGTCTCCAACGCAGTCTTTTTCTTGAAGTCCCTCTTAGCTTTGGAGATCTGTTTATGGAAGGATAGGGAGGAGTCAAAGATAAAGCCCAGGATGTGGGTAGAATATACTACACTTACAATGATGTTGTTTAGTAAAATCGGTGCAGTAGGAGAAGATTGCCCAGCTGGTGAAAATATAAGTGCCTTGGACTTATCTGCATTAAGAATCAATCAGTTATCTGTTAGACAGGATTTAATAGAATTTAGTTGAGAATTGAGAAGAGAAATTTCCTGGGGGTTAGAGGTATCAATAGGGCTGAGAATTTGAATGTCATCTGCAAAAGTTAACATAGTTCAATTGATTGTGCCAAAGTAAGCAGTGGAGCCAAAAAGATGTTGAAAAATAAGGGTGAGAGGATTCAGCCCTGAGGGACTCAGGTGGATAGGGTGAAAGGTTTGGATTGCGAATCTCTGGAGTGCATAGTGTATTGTCTGTTAGTGAAATAGAAGGCGATCCAGTCGTAGGTAGTATCAGAGATTCCAATAGATTGAAGGCGTGAAAGCATGATGGTGTGAGGTTGAAAGTGGATGAAATGTCGAGAGTCAGTAGTAGCACGGATCCTGATTTGTCATGGTAGTAGCGGAAAGGGAAGTTGCTAAAAGGGAAGTTTCAGTACTTTGATGCTGGTGGAAGCCAGTTTTGTTAGGAAGTAAAATGTTGGTTTGGGAAATGAATGTTGTAAGTTGTATGTGTACACAACTTTTGACAAGCTTGTCAAGAAACAGTAAATTAGCAATGTCTATAGTTAGATGTATCAGTGAATGGAATTTTTGGATCTTTAATTTTCAGATGGACAACCTCATTTTTCCAATCATGAGGTACAAATCCCATGTTTAGCGAGGTCGAATTCATAGAATGTAAAAAATAGGGAGCAAAAGCAATACATATTTTTTTAAACCAGGAATAATGGCATTCGGTCCAGAGATGAGTCTTACTACGCATCTGAGATAATGTCCTGGTAAGCTCTGGTTCTGAGGGAACATGGAAATTTGTGAATGTGTTGTGTGGTATAAGGATGGCTAGTAGTGTGGGCTGGCTAAGGGTGGATGTTGTAGAACTTCAAAGTGTTGCTATTTTAGATTTGAATTTGATAGCCAAGAGTTGGGCTGGGGTTGGAGTGGGGGAGGGAGAGTTTATTTGTTAGATTGGAATTATTTCTATAAGTTGTTAAAGTTTTAAGAGTATGATATAGAACAGTGGTGTTCAAGGCTTTCCTGATTTTGGACGAATAATAAGATATGTTTCTTGTAACAATGCAACTTTCTTCCTGTGAAAAGCCTTTAGGATTTTACTATGTTTTACTGGGGAGGAATCCCGCCCATATTCCAAGAGACAAGATTAATTTCTTAGGTAATCCCATGAAAAGGACACATCCAAGGAACCAAGATACAAATATTACTAAGAAGGAAGTGTCCCAGTCCTCCATCCCTCTGCCAGGGGCCAAAATGATCTACAACCCATAACTGTCTCAGTAAGGGGGACATCCAACCAAGCAAAACGGAAGACATCACTCTGTGTCCTAAAGCACTATATCAACTCCACTTCAAAAACAAACTACCCCCCTAGTGTCACCCCTCACCCAGTACCCCTTCTCTCCCTAATATTCAACCGCAAACCATGAAATAAAGACATCACCCATGAAACACAGCCCCGATTCCCCCCAACCCCACACACACCCCACTTAAGAGCATTCTAAAGATGTAAGTACCAGCCAGCGAATAAACAGCCAACAGTGAAGCAGTCTGAAAGTGTAAGTAATACTCATAACTGTAGGAATATGTGAAAGACAAGTGCTGCATGCATTAACTGTCAACAATTCTATGAGCTATGATGTCATTGGATATAGTGTAATGTCTTGTGGGTGTGTCTGAGTCACTCTAGTTGCTCTGAGAGTGAGTCAGTCTGTGTCAGCATAAGATGGTGTTAGCAATCTCTCTTCAAGCTGTATGATAACCAACTGACAGAATTTTTGTATTCAGTAGTTTTACCATGTCTACTGCAAGTATGATGTAAATAGTTATCTGAAGAAACTGTAAGTAAACATCATTTTTGTTTGGAAGTTAAAGAAGAGAGAGTAATTGAATCTTTTATTCAAGAGTCTATGTGAAAGAGAGAGAGAGAGAGAGAACAAAAAAATGGGAGTTAACACTTCTAAAGCTCTGCTGCGTATGGGCTAAATCTGCTGAAGTAAAAGTCTATTTTTTCATTTCTCCCCATCATATTGGGTTATGGGCCCAGACCACTAAAATAAAAAAAAATAAAAACATTAAGAAATTTTTTTTATCTCTCCACACAAAAGACAAGATGGCAGCTGCACCATTACTATGGTCTCTCAAAGTGCCCCAACTGAATGAATATAACTATATTCAGTGGGAGATGAGATTTAAATGTATTATTGAAGCAAAGAAGCTAAATATATGTTTGGATCAAGTAAGAAATGCTGACAATTTTGAAGAATGGAATACTGCAGACTGTTATGTCAGAAGTATGCTATATGAAGCTTTGACAGAGAAACAGGCAATATTAATTGATGGAACAGACACCTCAAAAGAAATATTGCAAAAATTGAAAACCATGTATGGTACTACATATACAAAACAACAGCCTATATGGTTATCAGAAATAATTCAATTGAAGTTGAATGACAAGAAAAAATGTAATGATCATATAACACATTTAATGTCATTATTTAAGAAGCTAGAATTATCGGGTATACCTATCTGCGATGCTTTAAAGAGAGCTTTTATGTTTACATCTCTGTCTAAAAGTTTTGAAGTATTCAGGACAGTGAATGAAGCAATTGAAGGACAATCTTTTGAACAGGCTGTCTCTAAGCTTAGACAAGAATGTATTATAACAGAGGAGATCTGTTCACCAAGAGAGATTAACCAGAATGAAACATTTTTCTCAGCAATGCATAGTAGGAGGCGGAGCTATAATGAAAAAAGCCTGCCCAGAAACAAGCTGATTTGCTATTCATGTGGTAAAGAGGGACATGTATCAAAATACTGTAACAAGAAAAACCACACCCCTTCTAGCTCATTTAAGCCAATGGAGAATAAGCATGGTCAAAGAAGAAATTATGACCATGACAACAGTAAGAATAAGAGCTGTATAATGACAGAAAAATCTTTTAATATAATGAAGAACACTTCAGATAAAAATAGTTGGATATTAGATTCTGGCAGCACAAAACATATAACCAATAATAAAGAATTTTTCACACATATGAGACCAGAAGATGGTAGTCTTCACACAGCAAATGTTGGCTCAACAATGATCAAAGCAAAAGGAAATGGACATTTAAAATGCATAGTATCAGATGGAGTAAAAAAAACTCTTGTAAAAGATGTCTTATATGTTCCACGAGCAGTTTGTAATATGCTCAGTGTATCAGCATTAGACAAGAAAGGTTTTTCAATTCATTTTGAAAATAGTAAATGTACAATTTCTGATGGTAATGAAATGTATGCTGAAGGTTATATGAATAACAATGTCTATAAGTTAAACATTACAGGTGAATCATCACATCTTATAAAAGCAAAGAAGAATACAGAATGTAATCTTGAGACCTGGCATCGTCGAATGGGACACAGAGATCCAAAGGTGATCTTGGAGCTGCAAAGTAAGCAACTTGCAACAGGCATAAAAATAAGTGCCAGTAATGGTAAGATGGAAAAATGCATAGATTGTATTACTCAAAAGGGGGTAAGACCCTCATTTCCATCATATAAAGGAAAAAGAAGTAGTAAAATACTGGACTTGATACATAGTGACTTATGTGGACCATTTAATATTCCATCACTAGGGAATAACAAATATGCATTAATATTTGTGGATGATTTCTCTAGATACTGTATGGCCTATCTATTAAAAGAAAAGAATCAAGTTGCTGATATGTTAAAGAAGTTTGTAGCCTTGGTAAGCAATAAATTTGATACAAAACCAAAGATTCTACAGACTGACAATGGTGGTGAGTTTACTTCACATACCATACAAACATTTCTAGAACAAGAAGGTATTCAGCACATAAAGACAGTTGCATATACACCAGAACAAAATTCTGTAGCTGAAAGAAAGTTCAGATCGCTTGTAGAAATGACAAGATGTATGCTATCTGATAGTAATCTTCCAAAGAGATTATGGGGAGAAGCAATTCTCACAGCAGTATACCTACAGAACAGACTACCTACAAAAGGGACTGATCGCACCCCACATGAAATGTGGCATAGTAAAAAGCCAAATCTGTCACATATAAGAATATTTGGAAGTACAGCATATGCTCATGTGCCGAAACAGAAGAGACATAAGCTGGATTCCACAACAGAAAAAGGAATTCTAGTGGGCTATGATTCAGGTCACAAAGGTTATAGAATTCTGAATCTAAACACTGGATTTGTTGGTGTAAAACACATCACATATTTTGATGAAAATAAAAAAATTGATAAAGACTGGAAAATTCCAAATGAACCTTATCATCCAGAATATGAAAAGAAACCAATAATCAATATCCCGGTGATTATAAACACTAACATACCAGAATTGTCTGATAATAATTTCTCTGATTCTAATGAGGAACAGGAAAATGAAATAGATACAGAAAGTGTTTATACTGAAGACAGTACCACTGATGAAGGGGAAATGATTGGAGATAGAATCTCGATCTCAGATGACACGGAGAGGTCAGATCAACAAAATGTCAGACGCTCATCCAGAGAAAATCGAGGTAATCCACCCCAAAGACTATCTTATTTAACAACTTCTGATGATGCACAAGAACCTTTAACTTGGAATGAAATTGATCAAAAGTCTAAAAAAGAAGCAGAAGAATGGAAAAAAGCTGCACAAGATGAAATCGACGCGTTGCATAAAAACAAAACATGGAACTTAACTGAATTACCCCATGGCAAAAAGGCCATAGGATGCAAGTGGGTATTTAAGTTGAAAAGAAATGCACAAGGACAAGTAGAAAGATATAAAGCCAGACTGATAGCAAAAGGTTATCTTCAAAAATATGGTGAAGATTATGATGAAGTATTTGCACCAGTAGTGAAACACACAACAATCAGAACTCTCCTAAGCATAGCTGCATCAAAGAAAATGCAAGTGAAACACATAGATGTTAAAACAGCATTTCTTCATGGAGATATATCTGAAGACTTGTATATGAAACAACCAGAAGGTTTCATAGATACAAATAACAGTCATTTAGTGTGTAAACTGAACAAAGGTTTATATGGTTTAAAGCAAAGTGCAAAATGCTGGAATGAGAAAATGCATGAAATGTTAACTGATTTAGATTTTAAGCAAGGAGAAGCAGATAAATGCTTGTATACTAGACAAAAGGAAGGTCATTGTGTGTACATTTTAGCATTTGTAGATGATTTGCTTATAGCAAGTGAAAGTGAAAAAGAGTATAAAGACAATGTAAAGTGTTTAAATCAGAATGTTGAAATAACTGAACTTGGAAATGTGTCATACTATTTAGGTATGAATATTGAAAAACAGAAAGATGGTTCTTATTTAATAAGTCAGAAACAAAAGATTAATGATCTTATTGAAAGTATGGGTATGCAGGAAGCACACTCAGTAGGTTCACCTATGACCACAGATTTTCAGAGGGATGAAACTGAAAGGGAACCATTACCAGATAACATTCTATACAGATCTGCAATAGGAAAACTTTTGTATCTAACTACCACTTACAGAGTTGATATAGCGAATGCTGTAGGAATTTTAAGTAGAAGAGTGAACAAGCCTACTAAGACTGACTGGACTGCTGTAAAAAGAGTGGTAAGATATTTGAAAGGTACAATTGACTGTAAATTGGTGATTCCGGTAAATAGTAATCAGAAATTGATTTGTTACTGTGATTCTGATTGGGCTGGAGATCATTCAGATTACAAATCCACAAGTGGGTATGTGTTTATGTATGGAAAAACATCTATTTCATGGGCAAGTCATAAACAAACCATTGTAAGTTTATCATCCACAGAAGCAGAATATGTTGCTGTGTCTGAAGCATGTCGTGAACTAATATGGATAGAAAAACTGTGTACAGATTTTGGTATAGAACAGCAGAGACCAATACAGATTTTTGAAGACAATCAAAGCTGTATAAGGTTGTCAATAAATGACAGGGTACAGTCTAGAACAAAACATATTGCAACAAAATTCCATAATGTCAGAGAATTGTCAAGGCAAGGAGTAATAAGTTTGCAATATAAACAAACTGACCAAATGATTGCTGATATCTTGACGAAACCGCTAGCTGTAAGAAATTTTGAAAATCTACGAGAAAAGCTAGGACTGTATGTATATAAATAAATATATAAGAATTAAATTGTTGGACAATAATGCATGTGAAGGGGTATGTAGGAATATATGAAAGACAAGTGCTGCATGCATTAACTGTCAACAATTCTATGAGCTATGATGTCATTGGATATAGTGTAATGTCTTATGGGTGTGTCTGAGTCACTCTAGTTGCTCTGAGAGTGAGTCAGTCTGTGTCAGCATAAGATGGTGTTAGCAATCTCTCTTCAAGCTGTATGATAACCAACTGACAGAATTTTTGTATTCAGTAGTTTTACCATGTCTACTGCAAGTATGATGTAAATAGTTATCTGAAGAAACTGTAAGTAAACATCATTTTTGTTTGGAAGTTAAAGAAGAGAGAGTAATTGAATCTTTTATTCAAGAGTCTGTGTGAAAGAGAGAGAGAGAGAGAGAGAGAGAGAGAACAAAAAAATGGGAGTTAACACTTCTAAAGCTCTGCTGCGTATGGGCTAAATCTGCTGAAGTAAAAGTCTATTTTTTCTTTTCTCCCCATCAATAACGAGTCCCGAAAATGTCATAGGGACTGAGCAAGTATAATATGTTCTTACAGGCTTGTTCATGATTATAATCACTAGCTCAGCAACAAAGGTAGAGAATACACGGGGCCACCTTTTGGCTCAGCTGATAGCAATAAACAAAGTATTCCAGAGCCACCGACAGTGACAGGGCCCTCCAAATAAGCCAAAGCTCCTGCAAATGTAACCTATGGAGACTCACATCTTCTTAGTTGAACAAACAGAGCTATAATCAATAAACCAAGGAGCTTAGCTTATTCAATCTCCACATAAGAGGAGCATGCAGAATCAGTAAGGAAAATAAAGTAGGGCTGCCCTTGCTCTCCAGGAAGTCTCCCAATGAGTTCACCCTGATGAACTAGTTTTAAAAGACCTGGGAGCAGACTATGAGACTCCAGTACCAGGGGACATCCTCTCCACAAACTCTTTTGTTTCCTGAACAGAAGTAAAACATTTTAGGTTGTCCATGGTCAATAACCCACAATTTTGCCGAGTCGAGAAGCACAAACATCATCTTCTGCTGGAATAACTGCATGCAGATCAGTGCTAATTCGTGCCTCTGGGTAGATACCTTTGTGGAATAGTCTTGGAAGCAGAGTACTCTTTTGCCATTGTATTCCAGAGATTTATCAGCACGGAGCAATTAAAGGATCATGGTTTTATGTGCAAAATTTAAAAGTTTCATAATGGGGGGAGGGGGGTCATGTGATGCAGTGAATGGTGGTGGACGTGTGTCGCACCAGCTGGTCAGGGTCCCATCTCTAATCTACGATTCTTTATGTTCCCTTAAACGGAAGGTGGGAAGAAGTTACCTCTGAAGCTGACCTAGAGATCTATGGACAAATTTCTTACACACTCTGCGATGGAGATGGCCCCAAAAGCTCCAAGAAGAAAGGACGAGCGGCAGCGCGTTGCAGAAAACAAAATGGCGACCTCACCCTCCGCAGCCATGCTGCTGCAGATCCCAGCAGATACCATGATTTCAGACCTGACAGATTCGGTGGTACGAGCTCTGGACCCCAGATTTACCCAGCTCTCGGAACAACTTACTGATTTGATGGCGTTGACCTCAGAGCTGACCCGCCGCACAGGAGAGCTGGAGACACGAGTGTCAGAGGTGGAGGACGTGCAGCAGGCCCAGATGGAGAGTGTGGCTTGGTTGGAAAAATTAACACGGGAATACCAACAGAAATTGAATGATTTAGAAAATCACTCACGCCGTGAGAATTTGCGGTTTGTGGGCTTTCCGGAATCCATAGAGGAATCAAAGAAAACAAATGCTTGAAACATGGCTACTGGTGACATTTCCTGAGGCCAGGGAGGGAGGAGCGATCAGGCTGGATAGAGCTCACCGCAGTGGCGTAGCCAGACTGCTGATTTTGGGTGGGCCTGAATCCAAAGTGGGTGGGCACAAAATTTTCTCTCTACCCCCCTCCCCCAGCAAAATTTAGTCACGCTAATCAGATGCATTTGTCACACAGGGTAAAGTGCTGCTTTTCAGTGCATCAGATTTCAGAAAATTTATTTAATAGCCTAACACCCTTTTCAATGAGCTTTCAGAGGCCAAAACCTCCTGCCTCAGGTCAGTATAATGCTGTTACGGTATCCTCGCCTGACCTAAGGAAGGAAGTATTGGTCTCTGAAACTTCATTAACACAGGTACCATATTACTTTATCCTAAATTTAAAATAAAATTATTTTCTTTACCTTTCTTGTATGGCCATTTACTTTTTCTCATTGTGTCACTCCCAGCCTCTAGATTCTGCTTTCCTTCGTTTTCGCTTAACTCTTCTGCCACGGTTTCCTGGCCATTTCTCATTTTTCTCTCCTTTTTCTTTGCTTTCTTCAATATTTTTCTGCCTCTCTCTCTCTCTGTCCTGATTTAATTCATTCTTACTATCCATTCTTTAATTTCCTTCATCTACTTATGGCTTTTCATCTTTTTCTCACCCTTGTTCTCCCCATGCCCCTTCCTCTTATTCTCCAGTCTTTCACTACTCTCCTTTTCCATCCAGCAGCTCTCTTCTTTCTCTCCCCATCCTTCCAGTCTCCCCTCTCTCGCCCCATCCTTCCAGTAGTCTCCCCTCTTTCTTTCTGCATCCTTCCGTCCAGTGTCACCTCTTTCTCCCTACCCTTCCATCCAGCGTCTTCCCTCTTTCTCTCCCCATCCTTCCATCCATCTACCCTCTCTCCTGATCCTTCCATCTAATGTCTCTCTCTCCCTCTTTCTAACCAGTGTCTCTGTATCACTCTACCCTTTTCTGTTCAGTGTCCCTTCTCTCTCCACATCCTTCCAGTCTCTCCCCTTTCTCTCTGCATCCTTCCAGTCTCTCCCCTTTCTCTCCCCATCCTTCCATCCAGAGTCCCTCTCCCCATCCATCCGTTTTCCCTCTTTCTCTCCCCATCCTTCCATCTGTTTTCTATCTTTTCTCCCCATCCTTCCATGTTTTCCCTATTTCTCCCCATCCTTCCATGTTTTCCCTCATTCTCTGCCATCCTTCCATCTGTTTTCCCTCTTTTCTCCCCATCCTTCCATGTTTTCCCTCTTTTCTCCCCATCCTTCCATGATTTCCCTCTTTCTCCCCATCCTTCCATGTTTTCCCTCATTCTCTGCCATCCTTCCATCTGTTTTCCCTCTTTTCTCCTCATCCTTCCATGTTTTCCCTCTTTCTCCCCATCCTTCCATCTGTTTTCCCTCTTTTCTCCCCATCCTTCCATGTTTTCCCTCTTTCTCCCCATCCTTCCATCTGTTTTCCCTCTTTTTCTCCCCATCCTTCCATGTTTTCCCTCTTTTCTTCGACGAGGCCCGCCCTGCATGCCAGTCCCAGCTCCCATTGCCGGCCACTGCTGCTTTTCCTGTTGAGCAGCAGGGCCGGCGCTACAAAAAGAAGAAGCGCTAACGGCGCTAAGGACCGTAGGACGAGAAATGTTTTTAAAAAAAAAAAAGCGCGGCACCGGCAGGCACTGTCTCGGCAGCCTTGAGGCCGCGCTTTTTTTTTTTTTTTAACATTTCTCGTCCTACGGTCCTTAGCACCGTTAGCGCTTCTTCTTTTTGTAGCGCCGGCCCTGCTGCTCAACAGGAAAAGCAGCAGTGGCCGGCAATGGGTGCTGGGGCTGGCGCTGGGCGGGCCTGGGCTGAAATTGGGTGGGCCTGGGCCCAGCCATGCCCACCCGTAGCTACGCCCCTGGCTCACCGCATGGGCCAGAAACAAGCAAGAGATCTAAGGTCTAGAGTGATAATCGCCAAATTCCATAGCTACTCCCAAAAAGCCTCTGTATTGCGCCTCTACAAAGGGTATAGAGAGGATGTAAAATTTGACGGAGGCCTGACAAAAATAATTCAAGACTACTCGGCAGATTTAACTGTCCGCCAGCAAGCATTCTCCTCTGCCTGCACCCTCTTAAGAGAGAAACAACAGTGTTTCAGCCTGCAATATCCGGCCACCCTGAGAGTGAAACGCCTAATGGATGGAAGTCGTTTACTTCACCAGAAGCAGCACTGGATTGGATCAATAGTCCTAAGCGAAAGAAGCTGTCAAATGTCAAATGTCTGTGGTTTGGACAATGAAGACTCGTTTTGGTGGTATTTACACTTAGTTATTAGTTCCTGGTTACCAGCGCATTTCCATATACCCGGGAATCTGTTTTGATACTGTGCATCAACGTTGGATAATCCTATAGGAGAGTTAATCTTATGTAGTGTACTTGGTAGTGAGACTCTATCTCAACTCCTGATCTTCTGGGAATTATATCTCATGTGCAAGAAGATAGAAGTCGATGGAAGCCCTGGGTGCTGAAAACACCTGCATATCCCTTAACAGGGGACAGCGATGTATAACATCTTAGGATTACTGTCAAGGCCATGCTGTACTTTGAAGGAACTGTAAGATGGGACATATGGCCGCTAAGCTTGAGGGGTTGGAGACGGGACTCCTGTGCAATATAGGGACCTAATTTCCTGTCCGTGGTAGACGGTTCAGGTATAGTAATGAATGTTTGGGGCGGGAGAATATGGGTTGTTGCGGGGATAAGGAGGGGGTGGGATTGGGAGAGGGAAGGGGGCAGATCAGGTTGGGTTTCTTCACCAGTTGTTGGGGGTAGATGTGAAAATGAGAGGTGGAGTGTGTGTGTGTGTTCCAATTGCTGTCTCAGAGTTGGTAATGACTCAGATTTTCCAATTTTAACAATGCTTTCTACACTGCTGTGGCCTTTGCTTTTGCCCTTTGGGTTGTGGCTGGGAGACCCGGGGCAAATTATTGTTTTGGTTTTGGCTGACTCGTGGGTCTCATTGGGGGAGGATGGCTAACACCTCAGTGCTTCGCCTAATATCCTGGAATGTTTCAGGGATAACATCTCCTGTTAAAAGTACCAAGATCTTATCTGTACTTAAACACCATAAGGCATCTATTGCATGCTTGCGGGAGACAAAGCTGTCTGACGTGAAGCACCAGAAATTGCGCCAACAATGGATGGGGGATTGTCATTTCTCCTCATCAGCGTCGGGGAGGGGTGGCTATTAATTAGAATAGCGTGGCCTTCCTTGTGTGTCACGTTTGGTGGAAAAGGACTCGAAGGGTAGATATGTTTTAGTACATCTAAATTACATGGGTCAGAAATGTTATCTCTGTGCAATTTATGGGCCTAACACATATGATGCAGATTTTTTTCATTCTCTGGTTAAGTTGGGACTTAAATATGCTACAGCACCATGGATAATGTTGGGGGACTTTAATCAGGTCTTGGACCTGGACCTGGCCCTGGACCGGTCATTGCCCGCAGCCTGTGGCGCCCTGGGAAAGGGGAAGGGTCTGTCTTACCTGTGTAAAATGATTGACTTGGTTGATCCCTGGCACCTCCTACATCCGGTGCAACGGGATTACACTCATCTGTCCAGAGCTCACCAGACGTGGTCTCGTATAGACTTCATTTTAACTTCTACTTCAGTATTTCCAAAAGTAAATTCTGCACTAGTGGGCCCCATGGTAGTTTCGGACCGCGCCTTAATATGGGTGGATTTGACACTGGGACCCCCTGTTAGAGATCTGGGTCGCTGGAAATTTCCTTCTTATGTGCCTGGGAATTCAGATTTTTGGGTTCAGAAGTGGACATGTTACTTAGAAACAAATCATAGTCATCAAGATACACAATCCCTATTTTGGGAGGCATCAAAGGCGGTGATGCATGGGGAGATAATCAGCTACATGAGTGCCCGTAATAAAAGATTGGCCCAAGGAATTATTCTTTTAGAGCGTTGTCACAGCCAAGCTAAACAAGCTCATCAAATACACCCATCCAGGAGCAACTATGAACATGTGATAGCCATGTTGGCAGCCCTGAATTCTTTAATCCACGAGCGCACCAAAAAACATCTTTCTTTTCGACATTTTCAATATTTTAAATTTGGTAATCAGACAGGGAAACTACTCTCTAGGGTGGCGAAGGCGTGGTCTCCTAAAACATTTATTCCCACCTTGTTGGCTTCAGATGGCATGCGAAAATCCTGCCCGATTGATATTCTACAAATTTTTCCATGACTATTTTTCTCAAATGTTTAGGGCGGACCCAGGGCAGGGAGAGCCAGCGGTGGCAGATTACCTCGAGGACATGGGGGTTCTACAATTATCTTTAGAGGCGCGTGCCCAACTTAGAGTGCCATTGCGCGCCCAAGAAGTTCAGCAGGTGATTAAATCCCTTTCCACTGGTACTAGTCCAGGCTCTGATGGGTTTTCCCCAGAGTACTATAAGATGATGATACAACAGGTATGCGCTCCGCTTACTATGTATTATGAGGAGGCAGTGGAGAGGGAGACCTTTCCATCCCGGGCTAATGAGACCCTCATTACCCTTATACCCAAATTGGGTAAATCTCCAGACTCAACTGATGCTTTCCAACCCATATCGCTACTCCATGTGGATATAAAAATATTAGCAAGGGTCTTGGCGGACAGATTAGCTAAATATCTTCCCAGTCTGGTGGGTGACCACCAGGTGGGTTTTGTTAAAGGGCGTCACCCGGGACTGAATGTCCGTAGAGCACTCTTAGCAATGGCGCACAGCCAATCCCTTCGAGTACCACTGTTGATAGTGAGTCTTGACGCAGAAAAGGCCTTTGATCGGGTACAATGGGATTTTCTTTTTGAGGTGTTATGCTACATGGGACTGGGGGAATGGTTTCTGCAGGCGGTCTCCTCACTGTATGCCAAACCATCAACCAGCATAATAGTGAATGGTTCATGTTCTCCTGCCTTTTTAGTTAATAAGGGCACAAGACAAGGATGTCCTTTATCCCCACTGCTCTTTTTATTATACCTAGAGCCTTTACTACACACTATAATGAAAGATCCGGAGATCTCAGGTGTTTCTCTCCCGCAGCTTTCGATCAAGGCTTATGCTGATGATATTCTCCTTACGCTCACAAATCCACAACATTCTCTCTCTAATCTGTTAGAAGCAGTAATAGAATTCGATTATTATTTGGGTTTTCGACTTAATTTGCAAAAATCGACTGCTTTGTCAGCACAGCCCTCTGTTCGAGACCAGTGGGTTGGCCGGTTCCCTCTTAAGTGGGGGACTGACCATATTAAATATCTGGGAATTTACATCCCGGCTAGATTGAATCAGATGTATAGGATTAACCTTGCGCCATTGTGGACTTCAACAAAGGCATCGCTATTGATGTGGCAGAGTCTTCCATTATCCCTTTGGGGTAGGGTCGCTTTATATAATATGATTATAGTACCTAAGTGGATATATGTAGTACAAGTATTATCTCTCTTTCTTGCTCACAGGGATGAATTAGACCTCCATCGTTTGTTACAGAAGTTTCTATGGAATGGCCGTCGAGCTCGGGTATCAATATCTCAGACATATTTACCTAGATGTAAGGGTGGCCTGGGGGTTCTCAGTGTCAAGCTAATATTGGTGGCAGGTTGTATGCATCATTTGACTGACTGGTTCAGGGGTATGGCATTTTTCTCCTTCCCTGGCACAGAGTGCACGATGCTTGGCTATTCTCACTTTAACTACTGGCTGCATGCACGACTGGGCTTGGCACGTACACCAGCACACCTGACTTTTCTTTTTTCCTCGTTGAGGAAAGCTTGGCGATGGATATGTAAATTTTATAATATGAATCAACATGTCACTCCATTGTTACCACTCTGTGGCAATACAGACTTTCCAGTGGGAAGCACCTCATCTACTTTCTGCCGATGGAGGGGCAGGGGGGGTTATCTTTCTTTTTCAGATATTAAATGAGCATGAGACGCTGAAATCATTTGCAGACTTGCGGGTCAGCCAGTACCTCACTGCTCAGGATTTTCTTGCCTATTTTCAGTTAAAACATTGCGTGATTGCGTCTCTACCATGGGCCTCTCTCACATTGCATGTGTGGGAGCGGCTTGTGGAGATTTATGATTTGGAGGCCCAGTTGATGATATCCTTAAAGTATTACCATACTCAACTAAAGGAGACTCTGCCAACGGTGGCATATGGGCCCTTGGCACAGAGGTGGTCGCTTGAGTTAGGGTTCCGCATTTGAGACACACAACTACAATCCTTTTATTAAGTTGCTATAAAGTGTTTGGAAGTGCAGATTTTGGGAATTGCAATACAAGTTTATCATGCACCTTTATATCTCCCCTCACAGGGTATTTAAGGTTACTTTCCAGCTTATTTTCTAAAGAGAAAGACACCCATATTTCGACCCAAATCAGGAGATGGGCGTCTTTCTCCCCTGGGCGCCCAAATCGATATAATCAAAAGCCGATTTTGGGCATCTTCAACTGCAATCTGTTGCGGAAACGGGCAAACTTGACGGGGGCGTGTCAGAGGCGTGGTGAAGGCGGGATTGGGGTGTATTTATCAGCCGAGGAAAGATGGGTGCCCTTGGCTGATAATGGAAAAAAGAAAGACATTTTTAGCGCAAATTTAGGTCACTTTTTTGGACCTTTTTTTTTCACGAACAAGTTCCAAAAAAGTGCCCTAAATGACTAGATGACCACCAGAGGGAATCGGGGGTGACCACCCCTGACTCTTCCAGTGGTCACTAACCCCCTCTGACCAAAACAAAAACAACTTTAACAACTTTTTTTTCCAGCCTGTATGCCAGCCTCAGATGCCATACCCAGCTCCATCACAGCAGTATGCAGGTCCCTGGAGCAGTTGTTAGTGGGTGCAGTGGACTTCAGCCAGGTGGACCCAGGCCCACCCCCCTACCTGTTACACGTGTGCTGGTAAATGGGAGTGCTCCAAACCACCCCCAAAACCCACTGTACCCACATCTAGGTGCCCCCCTTCAGCCATAAGTGCTATGGTAATGGTGTAGAGTTGTGGGGAGTGGGTTTTGGGGGAGATTTGGGGGGGCTCAGCACCCAAGGGAAGGGAGCTATGGACTTGGGAGGTATTTTACTTTTTTTTTTTAATTGTTACAAGTGCCCCCTAGGTGCCCGGTTGGTGTCCCGGCATGTGAGGGGGACCAGTGAACTATGAATCCTGGCCCCTCCCACGACCAAATGCCTTGGATGTGTTCATTTTCGAGCTGGGCACCTTCGGTTTCCATTATCGCTGAAAAACAATACAGCCCAGCTCAAATCCGCACAAATCTGGTGCATTTGGCCGGCACAACCCGTATTATCGAAAAAAAAGATGGACGCCCATCTTTTTCGAAAATACGGTCTGTCCCGCCCCTTCACGTACCCGTTCTCGGAGATAGATGCCCATGGAGATGGGCGTTCGCGTTCGATTATGCCCCTCTTTGCGTCCCTGTGATGGTTGTCCAAAGCGCACAGGGACTGGAGCACACTTGGGCCATATGTTTTGGTATTGTCCTCCTGTTTTAGTTTTTTGGACATCTTTGTGTGCTCAGGTTTCCCAGATGTGGAATGTTTCATGGCTACGAACTCCTGCCTTACTGTTTGATGTTTTGTCTGTTGTGGGGCCAAATAGAGCGAGCCTCAAAGATTTTTTGAGACATACAGTGATGATGGGGGAAAAAACTATACTTAGCACATGGCTGCAATCAGATTGTCCTTCTATTCAGCTTTGGTGATTCTGTATGATATCACTCAGTGCCTTGGAATGTAAAGATATCCTGGATCTTGCCTCTCAGAAGGGACTGGGAGAACGCTTCTTACAGTGTTGGTCCCCATTTTGGGATACCTTGACTCCGCTTGCTCGTTGCAGAATTCTAAACGGTTAATTGTGTTATAAGATAAAGATTGTTTTGGTGAAGAAGGGAGGTGGGGGGAAGGTGGGTGTGGGATGACAGTTGGGGAGGGAGGGGATAGGATTGGGGGATTTCGGGTATACATGAAAAATAATGCTGACCAGATGTTTGGGGTCTCATATCTCCTTACTATGTAATTGTTAACATTGTGTTCTTTTCATTCACGTACCTGGTATAAATAAAAAGGAAAAAAAAGTTTCATAATTACCACTCTGGGTCTCTACTCCTCCACTCGTTTCATGCCCAGCCTGTGCACCCATTCAATTTGAAGTGGTCCCATATGATCAGGAAGCCCATGCTGCCTCAAGAAAGCCCCACAGTTGCGGGTCAGCCATGCTTTTGGGGAGCCCTATTAAGCACAGGTTGTTCCATCACATGTTGTTCTCAAAGTCATTGATTTTTTTTCCAATACCACCACTTTCTCTGTAAGGACAGCACAC
Source organism: Microcaecilia unicolor (assembly GCF_901765095.1). Lineage (NCBI taxonomy): Eukaryota > Metazoa > Chordata > Amphibia > Gymnophiona > Siphonopidae > Microcaecilia > Microcaecilia unicolor. Next base: position 102,128,407 of record NC_044038.1, read on the forward strand.
ACAGTCTCCAAGTCCTGTGTCATATCTTCAAGTTCTGCCAGCTGCACTTGAAAAACCCCGATATCAGTGTACAGGCTTTCTACTTGGAGTTCCAGAGAGTCAAGTTTATCAAAAACTTTCTGAAACTTCACCTCTCAAGTCTTCTCTATAAGCTCTGCAACCTCACAAGGGACCCCACCAATAGCCCTGGAGAATTCACGGCATCCATCTTGGGGTCTGTGGCATGGGGTTTTTCATGCTCTCTTTTTGGAAGTTTAGTTGCTATTACAACAGCTCCTTAAAGTTGTCAGAGTGCAGAATTGGTCCCCAATGCTATCAAGCCTCAAATTAGTGTACAGAAAAGTGGCTATTGGGGTGTAGGAAGGTCAGGAAAGATTTGAGGCCTGTGAGCTAGGCTGTTCAGCACTTGCTCATCTTCGTGGCTCCACTGGAAGTCAGCCAATGTTCTTTTAATAGTAAGAGTGGAGGAGTGGCCTAGTGGTTAGGGTGGTGGACTTTGGTCCTGAGGAACTGAGTTCACTTCCTGGCACAGGCAGCTCCTTGTGACTCTGGGCAAGTCACTTAACCCTCCATTGCCTGCTGCATTGAGCCTGCCATGAGTGGGAAAAAGTGCGGGGTACAATATAACAAAAAAAAAAAAAAAACATAATAGATGACAGCAGAAAAAGACCTGCATAGTCCATCTAGTCTGCTCAACAAGATAGTGTCAGCCAATGTTCTTCTTTTAATAGTGGGGTGACACAGTCCCATTTTTGCACCTTTAATAAGTTTAACTGCTGTGTTTTGAAGAATTTGAAGTTGGCCGAGATCAGTTAACCAAAGCCCTTTAAGCAAAGAATTGCAATAATCAACATCGTATATTAATATGAAGTGGTGTGGTAGCCATGTTTGTCCACTTTTAAAGGTAATAAATATAAGTAAAACAAAACATAGAAAAGAAAATAAGATGACACCTTTTTATTGGACTAACATACATTTTATGATTATCTTTCAAAGGTAATCCTTCTTCAGATCAGAAATGAGCAAATGTTGACAAATATAAGAATATATAAGTGAAACACAAAAGCATTCCAATGACAGTCTCACAGGAAGAGGGTGGGGTCAGTTAGGTGAGAAACAGGGAGAGCTGGGTGGGTGAAAAACAAGGAGAGACAGATGGGTGATAAGAGGGTGACTAAGCAGTATAATTTTATAGTTTATAGTGGGATAGAAAACCCAGCTCTTGTTTAAGGCCTGTCTGGTGAGTGTCAAAATATTTCATCATTTTAACTTCAAAGGTCTTGCATTCCCAGATTGTCTTAAAATTTCCTTTTAGTATTTTCACCATAAAATCATTGATGCAGTGTTTCCGACAACTGGCATTAAATATCCAGTTTTTTAAACAGCTAAAATGTTAGCCAGTAATGCCAATATTCAGTGCTATCCAATTAACTTTTTAGCAGTTAAAGATAGGACACCTATTTATGTGGTCCTATTTGACCACTAAACTTATCCAGTTAGGGGCTGAGTATTGGCACCTAACCGGATATAAGTCGTGCAATATAGCTGGTTAAGCGCTACGTGCTAACCAGCAATATTAAGTGGAGATAACCGGTTATCTGTGGAGGAGTGGCCTAGTGGTTAGGGTGGTGGACTTTGGTCCTGAGGAACTGAGTTCGATTCCTGGCACAGGCAGCTCCTTGTGACTCTGGGCAAGTCACTTAACCCTCCATTGCCTGCTGCATTGAGCCTGCCATGAGTGGGAAAGCGCAGCATACAAATGTAACAAAAATAAATAAAAAATAAAATCTCACACTGAATATTAGTGGTTAGGTGCTGTTATGCTATTTAACCTGTGGAGTACAGCAGTAGCCTAATGGTTAGAGTAGTGGGGTGAAAACCACGGGATCCTGGTTTAAATCCCATTGTTGCTCTTTGTGATCTTGGGCAAGTCACTTAATCCTCCATAATCTCAGGTACAAGCCTAGATTGTAAAAATACCTACAGTACCTGAATGTTGTCTTGTAGACAGTATATAAAACTATAATAAATAAGCAAGCAAAGATATTTCTGTGTTATGCAATTTACAGAAATCTGATTGATTGGGATATAAAACATTACTTTTTCCAAAAAATCATTTTAAATGCTCTGCCACTAGATTCTGTTATTTTTGATACCAAAGGGAGATTAAGTGCATAAGTATTGCCATACTGGGACAGACCAAAGGTCCATCAAGCCCAGCATCCTGTTTCCAACAGTGGTCAATCCAGGTCACAAATACCTGGCAAGATCCCAAAAAAGTACAAAATATTTTATATTGCTTATCCCAGAAATAGTGGATTTTCCCCAAGTCCAATTTAATAATGGTCTATGGACTTTAGGAAGCCGTCCAAACCTTTTTTAAACTCTGCTAAGCTAACTACCTTTACCACATTCTCTGGCAACAAATTCCAGAGTTTAATTACACATTGCGTGAAGAAAAATGTTCTCTCATTCGTTTAAATTTACTACTTTGTAGCTTCATCGCATGCCCCCTAATCCTAGAATTTTTGGAAAGCGTAAACAGACGCCTGACGTCTACCCGTCCCACTCCACTCATTATTTTATAGACCTCTAGCATATCTCCCCTCAGCCGCCTTTTCTCCAAGCTTTAGCCTTTCCTCATAGGGAAGTCATCCTGTCCCCTTTATCATTTTCGTCACCCTTCTGTGCACGTTTTCTAATTCCACTATCAGGGGCATTTTCGAAAGAGAAGGACGCCCATCTTCCGACACAAATCGGGAGATGGGCATCCTCCTCTCAGGGTCGCCGAAATCGGCATAATCGAAAGCCAATTTTGGGCATCCTCAACTGCTTACCGTCGCGGGGACGACCAAAGTTCACGGGGGGGTGTCAGCACCATACCGAAGGCGGGACTGGGGCGTGATTAAGAGATGGGCGTCCTCGGCCGATAATGGAAAAAAAAGAGTGTCCCTGACGAGCATTTGGTCGACTTTACTTGGTCCATTTTTTTTCACAACCAAGCCTCAAAAAGGTGCCCGAGCTAGATGACCACCAGAGGGAATCGGGGATGATCTCTCCTTACTCCCCCAGTGGAGTAAAAAAAACATTTTTTGCCAGCCTCTATGCCAGCCTCAAATGTCATACCCAGCTCCATGACAGCAGTATGCAGGTTGCTGGAGCAGTTTTTAGTGTGTGCAGTGCACTTCAGGCAGGCAGATCCAGGCCCCCCCCCCTACCTGTTACACTTGTGGTGATAAATGTGAGCCCTCCAAACCCACCCGAAACCCATGGTACCCACATGTAGGTGCCCCCTTCATCCCTAAGGGCTATGGTAGTGTTGTACATTTGTGGGTAGTGGGTTTTTGGGGGGTTGGGGGGCTCAGCACCCAAGGTAAGGGAGCTGTGTACCTGGGAGCAATTTGTGAAGTCCACTGCAGTGCCCCCTAAGGTTGGTGTACTGGCATGAGAGGGGAAACAGTGCACTACGAATGCTGGCTCCTCCCATGACCAAATGGCTTGGATTTGGTTGTTTCTGAGATGGGCGTCCTCGGTTTCCATTATGGCCGAAAACCGAGGTCGCCCATCTCTAAGGTCGACCATCTCAACATTTAGGTCGACCTACTACAGCCTGGTGACCCCTTACTGCAGGATTTGGGTACCTGTTCCCGAGTCCTGGCTGCCTCATAGTAGGGTGAAGAAAGAAAAGTAGACCCCTTATCAACCCCCCCCCCCCCCATTACTAGTGCGTCATATACTACTACAATATAACACTGCAATACCTCCCTTTTAGATGTATCACACACAATGCTTCATCCAGCACACAGTTCCTAAAGGCCTCAAATGTACACACCATTTGGAGAGACAGATACTAATTACACACAGAATCAGTGCATGTGTGTGGGGGGGGGGGGGGGGGGGGGGAGGGCGGGATGGAGGGAGTGGCATCATCCCAAAGAAAATTTTTCTTCTATTAAAATCTCAGATATTAGCACAAGGAGAAACTATTTTCTGGTTTCCATGCACATGCCTGACTGGGTACCAGGGGAATAATTGTATCTTCCTAGACTCAATTCATTTAGAACATTTTTTTTAGGGATAAATCTTTCAGTGTATGATATTACGAGATCTGAAAGAGTCTTCATCGGCAGTGGCATAGGGATTCATTTTAAGAATAATTGGCAATTTGTGAAGACAGATAAGTATTCTCTTTCTCTCTCTCTCTCTCTCTCTCTCTCTCTCTCTCTCTTTTTTTTTAAATCATTTATAATTTTTCATTTTACACTTTTTCATTTTACATTTTTCACTTGCAAACAGTAATGCAGAGATGACTGTACAATAATGCAATATTAGAAGAAAACAATCTCAACTAGATAAATGGATTATATACAATCTTTCTCTTTCTTAGACCACAAAATAAATAGGGACAGTGAAACAAGACAAGGAGATCAATTAAACAACAGTAAACAAAGAAAACATGGTATTAACCTGATTATCCCCAGTTATTATTTATCTAAATCATTATTCCACATTGATCATCTGGTTGGCTTCTTCAAACCCAAGACAGTGTATAGTCAATTAATTTCGTTGGAAACATACTTATTGTCCAATATTAGTGGAAATAATACACCTAATTTCATTTTTTTCTCTTTTAAAACCAGAAATTATTTAACAATACAAACACTTAAATCTCTAAACCAATTCCCACTGATTAAGGTAATCCCAGTTTCACAGGCTTCACTCCTTTTGAATTAATGTACTAAGAGAAATCATCAGGTTCCGGAATATTTCCCTCGGAAAGAATGGTTTCAGGCGTTTGAGTTTCCACAATGATGCCAGACAGAAGTTTTTGTACCTGTTTTTTTTTGGTGTTCATATTGTGGACATTTCATTTTGGAAAATTGATGTTCATTTTGTAGGTTTCCAGTGCAAGAATGTCCTTCTCATGTATTTTCGAAAGGAAATCCCATTTTCTCTGTTCCAAATCGGCTATGAGATGATGGTATTTTTGGCCATCATGAGCAAGATGTCCCAATTCTGACTTGGATGTTCTTTTGAAAATTCCCCTCAAAGTGTTAATCTTGAAAATATTCTAATATAAAAGGAAAAATTAGTTAATTACCTGATAATTTTCTTTCCTTTAGTCCCAAAGGATCAGTCCAGACAAATGGGTTGTGACCATCTGCCAGCAAGTGGAGATAGAGAACTCTAATGAGTTGTGCCTCATAAGCTCCTGCGCTTAGCAACCAAGTCAGTATTCGATAACACAGCAGTGAACGAGAGTGACTTCCACAGAAAAATCTCCAGCCTCTACATAGGAAAAGAACTATGAAATAAAGGGCAAAACTCATGCCTTAGAAATAACAGAACCAGAACAATACAAACACTCAAAATTACATAGAACCCAGAAATACTGAAACCATCACAGAAGGGCAGACTCTGGACTGATCCTTTGGGACTAAAGGAAAGAAAATTATCAGGTAATTAACTAATTTTCCTTCCATTATGTCCCAAGTTCAGTTCAGACAAATGGGATCTACAAAAGTAATCCTTAAGAGGGGAGGGACTATGATTTCCCTGCAGCGAGAACAGTGGCCCCGAAGGAAGCATTTGCTTGAGCAGACATGTCCAAATGGTAATGCTTAACAAAGGAATGAGAAGAAGACCACGTTACTGACCGACAGATCTCTGCCAATGAAATTGCCCTAGACACTGCCAAAGAAGTCGACAAAGACCTGGTAGAATGAGCCTTGACGTGCATAGAAGCAAATCTACCCCTCAGAATGTAAGCCGAAGAAATAGCTTCCTTAAGCCACCAAGCCACTCTTGCTTTGGAGGATGGCAAACCTTTCCAGGGTCCCACAAAAAGGACAAAAGATAATCAGACCACCTGAAATTGTTGGTAGCAATAAGATAGCACATAAAGATGCGCTTCACATCCAACAGTCGCAGGGAAGCGTAATATGCAGAATAGACCTCCCTGGAAAAAGAAGGAAGAAACCCAGTCTGATTGGCATGAAAAGGAGATGCAATCTTTGGCAGAGAGGATGGAACTGTCTTTATTTGGAAACTCCTGAGTCAGAAAAGCGGAGAAAGGGATCCCTGCAAGAGATAGCTTGAAGCTCTGAAACTCTCCATGCCGACAAAATGGCAACTAGAAATACTTACTTTAAAGTAAGATCTTTGATAGTTGCTGAATGAAGGGGCTCAAAGGGGGCCAACTGAGGAGCCTTAAAAACCATTTAAAGACTCCACTGAGGACAAATATTGTGAAGAGGAGGATGCAGATGAGTGACTCCCTTGAGAAATCTCATTGTATCAGGGTAAGCAGCCAATGAGGCATTCTGTATCTTGCCTCTATGATACACCAATGCTGCCATCTGAACCTTGAGTGAATTGAGAGCCAAGCCTTTTTTGAATCCTTCCTAAAGGAAGGATAAAATCTGAGACAAGGAAGCACAAAATGGAGAAACACTATTCTGTGCAATCCAGCTCTCAAAAGTTCTCCACACTCTAGCATAAAAAGAAGTAGATTGCTTTCAGGTTTGCAGCAAGGTAGTAATTACATCATCCACATAACCCGTCTTCCTCAGTTGCACCCTCTCAAGAGCCAGGCCATCAGACCAAAGTGGGAGGAATCCTCCATAAGTACTGGACCTTTTGTGCAATAAGCCCTTCTGTGGAGGAGCGATTTGAAGACGGATGAGGGCCACATACCAAGGATGTCTGGGCCAATCCGGAGCTACAAGAACAACCTTCTCAGTATGATGTGCAATTCTGTGCAACATCCTTTCCACTAGAGGTCACCGAGGAAAAATGTAAAGGAGGCTGTCCGACGGCCAAGGCTGTGCCAGTGCATCCATTCCTAAGGAGTCTTTCTCCCTGAAGCAGCTGTAGAATCTGTGTACTTGCGCATTGAGTCTGGATGCCATGAGGTCCAGATCCAGAAGGCCCCACTGTGTGGAAATGAGGCAAAATAGTCTTTGACAGTTGCCATTCCCCCAGGTTCAGAGACACTCTGCTGCAACAATCCACTTGCAAGTTCAGTGAACCCTATATGTGAGACGCTGAAATCATCGAAATGTTCAATTCTACCCACTGAAAAAGAAGACGTGCCTCCTGGGCTAGAGATACACTCTTTGGTCCTCCTTGTCTGCTGATGTAAGACACGGCTATGACATTGTCCGAGAACACGTTCACCGGCCTCCCTGTCTTTATTCTTCTCTATATCATTTTGACCCCTTACTCTTTTCTTTTTTATACAATATGCAGAGAGAACATACACAGATTTAGAAGTGAAATTTTGCCTGAAGATTTGGACCTGGTTCTGGATACCTATTTTAAAAAGGCACAGAAGCATCTAAACATAGTAAACATAGTAGATGACGGCAGAAAAAGACCTGCACGGTCCATCCAGTCTGCCCAAGAAGATAAATTCATATGTGCTACTTTTTTATTTGTACTGTCCTCTTCAGTGCACAGACCGTATAAGTCTGGACAGCCCTATCCCCGCCTCCCAACCACCAACCCCGCCTCCCTCCACCAGCTCTGGCACAGACCATATAAGTCTGCCCAGCACTATCCTCACCTCCCAACTACCAGTCCCACCTCCCACCACCAGCTCTAGCACAGACCGTATAAGTCTGCCCAGCACTATCCCTGCCTCCCACCACCGGCTCTGGCACAGACAGTATAAGTCTGCCCAGCACTATCCCCGCCGCCCAACCACCAGCCCCTGCACAGACCGTATAAGTCTGTCCAGCACTAGCCCCGCCTCCCAACCACCAGCTCTGCCACCCATTCTAGGCTAAGCTCCTGAGGATCCATTCCTTCTGCACAGGATTCCTTTATGTTTATCCCACGCATGTTTGAATTCCGTTACCGTTTTCATCTCCACCACCTCCCGCGGGAGGGCATTCCAAGTATCCACCACCCTCTCCGTGAAAAAATACTTCCTGACATTCTTCTTGAGTCTGCCCCCCTTCAATCTCATTTCATGCCTTCTCTTTCTACTGCCGTCCCATCTCCGGAAAAGGTTTGTTTGCGGATTAAAACCTTTCAAATATTTGAACATCTGTATCATATCACCCCTGTTTCTCCTCTCCTCCAGGGTATACATGTTCAGGTCCGCAAGTCTCTCCTCATACGTCTTGTAACACATCTATATTGCCTTTATTTAAAAAAAAAAAAAAAACATAGGAGCCCTATTATTAAAGTACCCCCTGAACGGCCATGAGTTTGGTTTGACTGATGCACAAATTTTATTATTTTCATCTTACATATGTACAATGTGGTGAAAAACAAATTAAAAACAATCAGTTAATGACTGAAAAATACCAGCAAAATTATAAATACTGTGTATAAACACAGAAGACAACAAATTACACAAAAAACAACTGAATCACTAAAAGACAAAACAACACTACTACTACTACAAATCATTTCTATAGCGCTACCAGTCGTACGCAGCGCTTCACAATTGAACACAAAACTGAAATCAAACCAGTAATGTATCACTAAACAAAGGGGTCCTTTTACTAAGGTGCGCTAATGGATTTAGTGCGCGATAATGATTAGCATGTGCTAAATCAGTGTTTCCCAAGTTGGTCCTAGAGTAGTTGCCAATTAGGTTTTCAAGATATCCACAATGAATATCCATGAGATCTATTTGCAAATAATAAAGGCAGTGCATACAAATCAATGTCATGCATACTCATTGTGGATATCCTGAAAACCTGACTGGCAAAGGGTTACTCCAGGACCAACTTGGCAAAAACACTGTGCTAAATAATAGTACGTCCATAATGTTTCTATGGGTGTGTTATCAATTAGCACACACTAATCGTTAGCACGCACTAAATCTGTTAATGCATCTTAGTAAAAGGACCCCAAAAATAAGTACTGGTTTCTCAGACCACCTGAATTCATAGAGAAAGCGAAAGATACATACCTGTAGCAGGTATTCTCCGAGGACAGCAGGCTGATTGTTCTTACTGATGGGTTGACGTCCGACGGCAGCCCCAGGTCCGGAATTCTTCCTAGCAACAAAGTTTGCTAGAGCCCTTGTGCGCACGAGTGCGCGCACCGCGCATGTGCGACCATCTTCCCGCTCGTCTCGCGAATGTGCCCCTCAGTCAACTTACAAAGCAAGACAAGGGAAGAGACAACTCCAAAGGGGAGGTGGGCAAGTTGGTGAGAACAATCAGCCTGCTGTCCTTGGAAAATACCTGCTACAGGTATGTATCTTTCGCTTTCTCCAAGGACAAGCAGGCTGTTTGTTCTCACTGATGGGGTATCCCTAGCCACCAGGCTCACTCAAAACAACAAACAGGGTCAATTGGGCCTCACAACGGCGAGGACATAACATAGATTGACCTGAAAAATAACAACTAACTGAGAGTGCAGCCTGGAACAGAACAAAACTGGGCCTAGGGGGGTGGAGTTGGATTCTAAACCCCGAACAGATTCTGCAGCACCGACTGCCCAAACCGACTGTCACGTCGGGTATTCTGCTGAAGGCAGTAATGAGATGTGAATGTGTGGACAGATGACCACGTCGCAGCCTTGCAAATCTCTTCAATAGTGGCTGACTTCAAGTGGGCCACTGACACTGCCATGGCTCTAACACTATGAGTCAGCCCAGCTTGGGCGTAAGTGAAGGATATGCAATCTGCTAGCCAATTTGAAATGGTGCATTTCCCGACAGCCGCTCCCCTTCTGTTGGGATCAAAAGAAACAAACATTTGGGCAGACTGTCTGAATGGGCTTGTCCAATCCAGATAGAAGACCAATGCTCTTTTGCAGTCCAATGTATGCAACTGACGTTCAGCAGGGTGGGTATGAGGACGGGGAAAAAATGTTGGCAAGACAATTGACTAGTTCAGATGGCACTCCGACATCACCTTTAGCAGGAACTTAGGGTGAGTGCGGAGAACTACTCTGTTGTGATGAAATTTAGTATAGGGAGCATGGGCTACCAAGGCTTGAAGCTCACTGACTCTGTGAGCTGAAGTAACAGCCACCAAGAAAATGATCTTCCAGGTCAAGTACTTCAGATGGCAGGAATTCCGTGGCTCAAAAGGAGGTTTCATCAGCTGGGTGAGAACGATATTGAGATCCCATGACACTGGTGGAGGTTTGACAGGGGCTTTGACAAAAGCAAACCTCTCATGAAGCGAACAACTAAAGGCTGTCCAGAGATAGGCTTACCTTCTACACAATAATGATAAGGGCCTTGCTGTCACACCAGATGGCAAACTTCCTCCATTTAAAAGAGTAACTCTTCTTGGTGGAACCTTTCCTGGAAGCAAGCAAGACTCGGGAGACACCCTCCGACAGACCCAAAGAGGCAAAGTCTACGCTCTCAACATCCAGGTCATGAGAGCCAGGGACCGGAGGTTGGGATGCAGAAGCACCCCCTTGTTCTGAGTAATGAGGGTTGGAAAACACTCCAATCTCCACGGTTCTTTGGAGGACAACTCCAGAAGAAGCAGAAACCAGATCTGACGCGGCCAGAAGGGAGCGATCAGAATCATGGTTCCATGATCCTGCTTGAGTTTCAGTAAAGTTTTCCCCACCAAAGGTATGGGAGGATATGCATACAGGAGGCCCATGCCCCAATGAAGGAGAAAGGCATCCGACGCTAGCCTGCCGTGGGCCTGAAGTCTGGAACAGAACTGAGGGATCTTGTGATTGGTCTGAGTGGCAAAAAGATCCACCAAGGGGGTGCCCTACGCTCGGAAGATCTTGTGTACCACGCCCGAGCTGAGCGACCACTCATGAGGTTGCATTATCCTGCTCAACCTGTCGGCCAGACTGTTGTTTACACCTGCCAGATACGTGGCTTGGAGAAACATGCCGTGACGGCGAGCCCTCAGCCACATTTGAATGGCTTCCTGACACAGGGGGCGAGATCCGGTGCCCCCCTGCTTGTTGATGTAGTACATGGCAACCTGATTGTCTGTCTGAATTTGAATAATTTGATTGGACAGCCGATCTCTGAAAGCCTTCAGCGCGTTCCAGACCGCTCTCAACTCCAGGAGGTTGATCTGAAGACCGGTTTCCTGGAGGGACCAAACTCCTTGAGTGTGGAGCCCATCGACATGAGCTCCCCACCCCAGAAGAGAAGCATCCGTCGTCAGCATCTTTTGTGGCTGAGGAATTTGAAAGGGATGTCCCATGGTCAAATTGGATCGAATTGTCGACCAATATAGGGAATTGAGAAACACTGTGGACAGCTGGATAAAATCCTCTAGATCCCCCGCGGCTTGAAACCACAGGGAAGCTACGGTCCATTGAGCTGATCTCATATGAAGGCGGGCCATGGGAGTCACATGAACTGTGGAGGCCATATGGCCTAGCAACCTCAACATCTGCCGAGCTGTGATCTGCTGAGACGCTCTGACCCAAGAAACAAGGGACAGAAGATTGTCCGCCCTTGCTTCGGGGAGGTAGGCGTGAGCCGTCTTGGAATCCAGCAGAGCTCCTATGAATTCTAGTTGCTGAACTGGAAGAAGATGGGACTTTGGATAATTGATTACAAACCCGAGTAGCTCCAGGAGTTGAATAGTCATCTGCATGGACTGCTGAGCTCCTGCCTCGGTAGTGCTCTTCACCAGCCAATCGTCGAGATAAGGGAAGACATGCACTCCCAGCTTGTGCAGAGACGCTGCCACTACTGCTAGCATTTGGTGAACACCCGAGGCACGGAGGCAAGTCCAAAGGGCAGTACACAATACTGAAAGTGCTGTGTCCCCAGACGTAATCGAAGATACTGCCTGTGAGCTGGAAGTATCGGGATGTGCGTATATGCATCCTTCAAGATCAGAGAGCATAGCCAATCGTTTTCCTGAATCATGGGAAGAAGTGTGCCTAGGGAAAGCATCCTGAACTTTTCTCGAATCAGATATTTGTTCAGGCCCCTTAGGTCTAGGATGGGACGCATCCTCCCTGTTTTCTTTTGCACAAGGAAGTACCTGGAATAGAATCCCAGCCCTTCTTGCCCCGGTGGAACGGGCTTGACCGCATTGGCACTGAGAAGGGTGGAGAGTTCCTCTGCAAGTACCTGCCCGTGCTGGAAGCTGAAGGACTGAGCTCCCGGTGAACAATTTGGAGGTTTGGACATCAAATTGAGGGGGTATCCCCACCGGACTATTTGGAGAACCCACTGATCGGAGGTTACAAGAGGCCACCTTTGGTGAAAAAATTTTAACCTCCCTCCGACCGGTAGATCGTCCGGCACAGACACTTTTAAGTCGGTTATGCTCGCCTGGAGCCAGTCAAAAGCCCATCCCTTGCTTTGGGAAGCTGCAGGGGCCTGTTGAGACACACGCAATTGACGTGAATGAGCACGCTGGGGCTTAACCTGAGCAGGCTGGCGGGAAGGTGGATTGTACCTGCGCTTATTGTAAGCGTAGGGAGCATTCCTCTGACCCCCGTAAAAACGTCTACCTGAAGAGGTAGATGCTGAAGGCGTCCGGTGGGAGAGTTAGTCGAGTGCAATTTCCCGCTGGTGAAGCTGTTCTAGCACCTGCTCGACCTTCGCCAAAAATATTATCCCCCCAGCAAGGAGCGTCTACAATCTGCTGCTGGACTTGATTCTCCAGGTCAGAGGCAGGCAGCCATGAGAGTCTGCACATCACTATACCTTGAGCAGTGGCCCTAGATGCAACATCAAAAGTGTCATAAGCACCCCTGGATAGGAATTTACGACACGCCTTCAGCTGCCTGACCACCTCCTAAAAAGGCTTGGCCTGCTCCGAAGGGAGTTGATCGACCAAGTCCGCCAGTTGCTTCACATTATTCCGCATTTGGATGCTCGTGTAGAGCTGGTAGGACTGGATCTTGGCCACGAGCATAGAGGAATGATAGGCCTTTCTCCCAAAAGAGTCCAGAGTTCTAGACTCCCGCCCCGGTGGCGCCGAGGTGTAATCCCTAGAACTCTTGGCTTTGAGAGCGGAATCCACAACCCCAGAGTCATGAGGCAACTGGGTCTTCATCAACTCCGGGTCCCCGTGAATCTGGTAATGGGACTCAACTTTTTTAGGGATGGTGGGATTAGTTAATGGTTTCATCCAGTTCGCCATCAATGTCTGCTTAAGGACATTATGTAGGGGAACCATGGATGGCTCCTTAGGTGGTGAAGGATAGTCCAGGACCTCGAACATCTCAGCCCTGGGCTCATCCTCAGTGACCACTGGGAAGGGAATGGCCGTAGACATTTCCCGGACAAAAGACGAGAAAGACAAACTCTCGGGGGGGGGAGAAAGCTTTCTTGCTGGTGAAGGAGTAGGATCAGCAGGAAGTCCACAAGACTCCTCATCCGAGAAATATCTTGGGTCTTCCTCTGCCTCCCACGAGGCCTCTCCCTCGGTATCAGACACGATCTCTCTGATCACAGTCTGAAGCCAGGCCTGTCGCGACGCCGAGGAGCGATGTCCTTGATGACGGTGTCGAGAAGTAGACTCCTGTGCCAACGGCGATTAAGCTCCCTCCATTGACGTTGACGGAGAAACCACTTGGGTGGCAGCCGACGCTGAAGGCCTCACCACGGACGTGGAGCCAGCCGCCGCACCTGTTGACGGTACCGTAGGCGTAAGCACCACCGGCACCGGAACAGACGATCGCAGCAGCCTTTCCAGGATCCCTGGAAGAATGGCTTTGAGGCGCTCGTCAAGAGTGGCTGTGGAGAAAGGCTGGGGAGCCGGTGCAGGAGTCGAAGCCCGAATCTGCTGAGGAGGCGGAAGCGGTACCGGGCTGTCCGGAGAAGTGTGCTTCGACACCTCCTGAATGGAGGGTGAGCGGTCCTCCTGGCATCGATGCTTCACAGGTGCTGAATCCTTCGGCGTCGCGGAGCTCTTGGTACCGGTGAGGAAGACGTGGAATCCAAATGTCTCCTCGGGGTCGGGTCCGAAGAAGGTCAGTCCCGATGGGCCTGCACTGCAGGAGCCCTTGAGGCAGGTAGAGACCCACTCGATGGCCCACTGCTACCAGCATGAGATGGTCTCTGGACAGCCATTACCTGCACTCTGGACTTCGATGCACTCTCCAGTGCCGACATCGATACCGTCGCCGCCGCCGATCTCGGTACCGCTGCCAACGTCAACGCCGAAGAACCGGGCGAAGCATGGAACAGGCGCTCCCACTGAGCTAATCTCAACGCTTGAGTCCGCTTTTTAAGACCGCGGCACAAAGTACAAGCATCGGGGCGATGACTCACCCCAAGACACTGAATACATGAAGCATGTGGATCAGTGACTGAGATTGCCCGGCTGCACCAAGTGCACTTCTTGAAGCCACTGGCGATCTTCGATAACATCGATGGAAAAATTGCGGCGGTGAAATCAAAAGACGCAATGGCACCAAAAAAGGGAAAAAACATAACCCCGGATGGGCGGCTAACAGGCCGCACACGAAACGAAAACAAAAAAACTTCCGACAAACTAGAAAAGGAAGGAGAAGCCATCTAACTTTTTTTTTTAAACAAGCGAGTGGACTCGCAAAAAACGAAGAGTACAAGAGAAAAAAGCGAAAGCTCACAAAGGGCTCTCTCCTGAGGCACAGAGCGACCGTAAAACAGCTGCCCTGACTGCGGAAAAAAAGAGACTGAGGGGCCTGTTCGTGCGATGGGCGGGGAGATGGCCGCGCATGCGCGGTGCGCGCACTCGTGCGCACGAGTAGGGTTACCATTCGTCCGGATTTCCCCGGACATGTCCTCTTTTTGAGGGCGCCGTGGGGGGTCCGGGCGGATTTCCTGATTTGTTGGCTTTGTCCGGGGTTTCTCCTCCTCCTGACTCGACTCCTCCCGTTGTCTGACTCGACTCCTCCCGTCATCCGACGCCGACGTGCAGCGTCCGTGCGTGTGCGCTAGCCAGCCCAGCCCGGCCGCCCCAGTCAGCTGATTAAAATGATCCGCCCTCCGTCCGTCCTCCTGCACGAGCACACAGGCAGGCGCGCAGTGCAGCGCTTCAGTTCTAGTGCCTGCCGCCTGCACAGCCGCTGCCATATCGACGACGATGAGGTCAATTTTTTTAATCCTGATTCCGACTTGTCTCTCCTCCAAGGGCGGCCTCCCTGTCTGAGTCCGGGGTCAGAGCCACTTTCTTTCGGATGGTACTGGTCTAGAGCTGGTAGGTAACTTGGTAGGCTGCCATGTGGCCCATGCATGCTGCCTTGTGCAACACACGGATGTACACAGATGGAAGTATAAATAACGGAATAACTTTTCATAGGTATTGTAGGAATTTGTTATAAATCATAAACGGTGTGTTATTTGGAGGGGCTGGTTATAAGGACACCTTAGCATGTGTTATATTCATGCACTGCAGAGATTTTTGTTTCTCCTGGTAAAGACATCAAGGTATAAAAATCAGGTGGTCAACATTCAGAGTTTCTTTCTAATTATTTATTTACATATTTATGGCAGTTATATCCCACATTAAACAAGAATTAGGGTTGGGTTTTTTTTGTTGTGCCTAGATCTAATGCAAACTCATAGTAAAGCATCACAAATACATGCATTTGTGATTATATACTTATTAAAAGTCTCCTGTCCTAATAACAGCATCAAAGCGGGGTTCAAAATGAAAATTTCCTTACATCGATAGTTTTAAAAACACTCAATACATTTTTATATGGACAGCAAAGGCTGTACTGGAGATTTGTAAACTAGTCTAGGTGGGGGAAGGAAGGGGGGGAGAAGTAGAAGAAAACTGGGGCCGGCCTGGGGGAAGGGAAGGGAACCTAGAAGCGTGTAAGGGGGGGCGGGGGGGGGGGAGAGAGCTGGCAAAAGGTAGCTGGCAAAAAGGTGGATGGTGAATGTACGCTAATACGATTGAAGCAGCAGCTTCCCGAGACTTCCATTGAAGTCTTGTATAGGGGGCGGGGCAAGGGGTGGGGCATGGGTGGGACAGGGGCGGAGAAGAGGTGTGTCAGGGGGCGGGGCACGTGTCCTCTTTTTTCTTAGGGCAAATATGGTAACCCTACGCACGAGGGCTCTAGCAAACTTTGTTGCTAAGAAGAATTCCTGACCTGGGGCTGCCGTCGGACGTCAACCCAGCAGTGAGAACAAGCAGCCTGCTTGTCCTCAGAGAAACCCAGATAACCTACACAACCAATACAACTAATACTGCATGTCTAAAAAGCTAACAATCAGTGTGAAATTGAGCCTGAAGATTTGTGAAAGACACTAAAAGACTGTCACGTCTGTGGTCGTGATCCCTCTCTGACTCACCTTATGTCCCGATGGTCAGCTGCTGTGCTGGCTACTGTCTGTAGGGTTTCTTTCCTGTGTGTTTCAAGCCTCACTTTGGGTTCTGTGTATTTCCTGCCTCTGTCCTGTTTATAAGGAAGGAGGGCACTTTCCTTCAGTGCCTTTTAAATGCCAAAGGTCTCCAGGTTAGTCCCTGTGCAGTGAAGCACTTCTGCCTTGTTCATAGTCTGTGTGCCTGTGGGCACTTCTGCCTTGATTTCTTGTTGCTTGTTCATAGTCTGTGTGCCTGTGGGCACTTCTGTCTTGATTCCTTGTTTAGGGTGCTTGTGTGCACTTCTGCTTCTGTTCTTCTTGGTCTGTTTGTGTGCTAGGTTCAGCCTTCAGCCATAGTTCTGTTGTTTGTCTGTGTGGGTCAGCTTTGTGTCCTGCCTAGTCTGCCTTGCTTGTTCTAGTCCCCTCTACCTTAGCTTCAGCCTTAGGTCTGTTGTTTGTCTTCAGCTCCAGTCCCCTTCCTGCTTGTCTCTGCCCTGTTTGCTTTTAGCTTCTGTTCTTGCCAAGCTTGTTTGAAAATCCTGAATCCTGCTTGAGCATCCTGAATCCTGTTACTGCCAAGCTTGTTTGAAAATCCTGAATCCTGCTTGAGTATCCTGAATCCTGTTCCTGCCAAGCTTGTTTGAAAATCCTGAATCCTGCCTGAGTATCCTGAATCTTGTTCCTGCCAAGCTCATTCCAGTATCCTGAATCCTGCTACTGTCAAGCCAAGTCCGTTCCAGCATCCAGTTCCAGCCAAGCCAAGCCAAGTCCATTCCTGAATCCGATTCCAGCCAAGCCAAGTGCATCCTGAATCCTGTCCAGTCCTGCTTGGGGGGGTTTTGCCTCCTGCTGCCGCTCGACTACAGTAGGCCAAGGGCTCACATTGTTCCAGAGTTCGTGACTGTTTGTTTAAAGCCTGGGACCGTGACAAAGACAAAACAACACAAAACTGAAATCAAACCAGTAATGTATTGATAAACAAAGGGGTCCTTTTACTAAGGTGCTCTAATGGATTTAGCACTTACTAATGATTAGCATGAGCTAAATCAGTGTTTCCCAAGTCAGTCCTAGAGTACCCCCTTGCCAGTCAGGTTTTCAAAATATCCACAATGAATATCCATGAAATTGATTTGCATATAATGGAGACAGTGTATGCAAATCAATGTAATGCATAGTCATTCTGGATATCCTGGAAAGGGTACTCCAGGACCGACTTGGCAAAAACACTGTGCTAAATAATAAGATGTTCATTATGTTTCTACGGGTGTCTTATTAATTAGCATATGCTAATCATTAGCATGCACTAAAACTGTTAGCGCATCTTAGTAAAAGGACCCCAAAATAAGTACTGCCCTCACTGGTTTCTCAGACCACCTGAATTCATAGAAAAACCCAGATAACCTACACAAAACAATACAACTAATACTGCATGACTAAAAAGCTAACAATGAGTTCACATCTAAACTATTTAAAATACGTCATGTCCCAATTTAGAAATCAGGGCTATGATATCAGGTATACCAGCCACCCTGCTTTAAAACTCAGACCTACGGTATCTAGTAATAGAAACAACACCCAAGGGTCTGCAAGGATAGGCTTCATACATTAAAGATTAAACTCATCTAAACTGCCTTGAGATTACTAAAGTGCCATAACTTTAAGTTCAGGTCAGCTGCCATCATTTTAAAGTACTGAGAGAAATGCTAGAAGGAATGGAAAAGTAGAAGCAATCCCAGAAAACAAGAGTGGGCTTGGTTTCAGAGAGAGCAGTGCAGGGAAAAGCGAAGTTACTTACCTGTAGCAGGTATTCTCCGAGGACATCAGGCTGATTGTTCTCACATATGGGTGACGTCCACGGCAGCCCCAGGTCCGGAAAATCTTCCTAGCAACAAAGGTTGCTAAAGCCTTTGAGCGCGCGAGTGCACGCACCACGCATGCACGGCCATCTTCCCGCCCATTGCGCAAGAGTCCCGCTTCAGTCAACTTATGAAGCAAAACCAAAGAAAGGAGCAACTCCAAAGGGAAGGCAGGCGGGTTGGTGAGAACAATCAGCCTGCTGTCCTCGGAGAATACCTGCTACAGGTAAGTAACTTCGCTTTCTCCGAGGACAAGCAGGCTGCTTGTTCTCACATATGGGTATCCCTAGCCCCCAGGCTCACTCAAAACAACAAACAGGGTCAATTGGGCCTCGCAACAGCGAGGACATAACAAAAATTGACCTACGAAGAAACATCTAACTGAAAGTGCAGCCTGGAACAGAATAAAAGTGGGCCTAGGGAGGTGGAGTTGGATTCTAAACCCCGAACAGATTCTGCAGCACCGACTGCCCAAACTGACTGTCGCATCGGCTATCCTGCTGAAGGCAGTAATGAGATGTGAATGTGTGGACTGATGACCATGTCGCAGCCTTGCAAATCTCTTCAATAGTGGCCGACTTCAAGTGGGCCACTGACGCTGCTATGGCTCTAGCACTATGAGCCGTGACATGACCCTCAAGAGTCAGCCCAGCTTGGGCGTAAGTGAAGGATATGCAATCTGCTAGTCAATTGGAAATGGTGCGTTTCCCAACAGCAACTTCCCTTCTGTTGGGGTCTAAAGAAGCAAACATTTGGGCAGACTGTCTGAAGGGGCTTGTCCGCTCCACATAGAAGGCCAATGCTCTTTTGCAGTCCAATGTATGCAACTGACGTTCAGCAGGGTGGGTGTGAGGACGGGGAAAGAGTGTTGGCAAGACAATTGACTGGTTCAGATGGAACTCCGACACCACCTTAGGCAAGAACTTAGGGTGAGTTGATTTTCTCTCCTCTCATGCCATCCTCGATCCACTTCAATCCTGTTTTCGCCCTCTTCACTCGACAGAAACAGCACTCTCTAAAGTCTGTAATGACCTGTTCCTTGCCAAATCCAGAGGCCACTACTCCATCCTCATCCTCCTCGATCTATCCGCCGCTTTTGACACTGTCAATCATGACTTACTTCTTGCCACACTGTCCTCATTTGGGTTCCAGGGCTCTGTCCTCTCCTGGTTCTCCTCCTATCTCTCCCACCGCACCTTCAAAGTTCACTCTCATGGATCTTCCTCCACCCCCATCCCCTTATCTGTTGGTGTTCCCCAGGGATCTGTCCTTGGACCCCTTCTACACCTCTTCCCTGGGCTCCCTGATCTCATCTCATGGTTTCCAGTATCATCTCTATGCTGATGACACCCAACTGTATCTCTCCACACCAGACATCACTGCGGAGACCCAGGCAAAGGTATCGGCCTGCTTATCCGACATTGCTGCCTGGATGTCCAACCGCCACCTGAAACTGAACATGTCCAAGACCGAGCTTATCGTCTTTCCACCAAAACCCACTTCTCCTCTTCCTCCACTTTCTATCTCAGTTGATAACACCCTCATCCTCCCCGTCTCATCTGCCCGCAACCTCGGAGTCATCTTTGACTCCTCTCTCTCCTTCTCTGCACATATCCAGCAGATAGCCAAGACCTGTCGCTTCTTCCTCTTTAACATCAGCAAAATTCGCCATTTCCTCTCTGAACACACCACCCGAACTCTCGTCCACGCTCTCATTACCTCTCGCCTGGACTACTGCAACTTACTCCTCACCGGCCTCCCACTTAGTCATCTATCCCCCCTTCAATCTGTTCAGAACTCTGCTGCACGTCTCATATTCCGCCAGAACCGATATACTCATATCACCCCTCTCCTCAGGTCACTTCACTGGCTTCCGATCAGATACCGCATTCAATTCAAGCTTCTCCTTCTTACCTACAAATGCACTCAGTCTGCTGCCCCTCACTATCTTTCTACCCTCATCTCCCCTTACGTTCCCGCCCGTAACCTCCGTTCACAGGATAAATCCCTCCTCTCAGTACCCTTCTCCACCACCGCCAACTCCAGGCTCCGCTCATTCTGCCTCGCCTCACCCTATGCTTGGAACAACCTTCCTGAGCCCTTACGCCAAGCCCCCTCCCTGCCCGTCTTCAAGTCTTTGCTTAAAGCCCACCTCTTCAATGCTGCGTTCGGCACCTAACCCTTACCGTTCAGTGAATCCAGACTGCCTCAATTTGACTGCCCCTATCGGACCGACCGTTCACTTGTCTATTAGATTGTAAGCTCTTTGAGCAGGGACTGTCTCTCTTTGTTAAATTGTACAGTGCTGCGTAACCCTAGTAGCACTCTAGAAATGTTAAGTAGTAGTAGTAGTAGTAGTTACAGTATGATGAAATTTAGTATAGGGAGCATGGGCTACCAAGGCTTGAAGCTCACTGACTCTACGAGCTGAAGTAACAGCCACCAAGAAAATGACCTTCCAGGTCAAATATTTCAGATGGCAGGAATCTAGTGGCTCAAAAGGAGGTTTCATCAGCTGGGTGAGGACGACGTTAAGATCCCATGACACCGTAGGAGGTTTGTCAGGGGGCTTTGACAAAAGCAAACCTCTCATGAATCGAACAACTAAAGGCTGTCCAGATATAGGCTTACCCTCCACACGATAATGATAAGCACTAATAGCACTAAGATGAACTCTTACGGAGTTGGTCTTAAGACCAGACTCTGACAAGTGCAGAAGGTATTCAAGCAGGGTCTGAGTAGGACAAGAGCGAGGATCTAGGGCCTTGCTGTCACACCAGACAGCAAACCTCCTCCATTTAAAAGAGTAACACCTCTTCGTGGAATCTTTCCTGGAAGCAAGCAAGACTCGGGAGACACCCTCAGAAAGACCCAAAGCAGCAAAATCTACGCCCTCAACATCCAGGCCGTGAGAGCCAGAGGCTAGAGGTTGGGATGCAGAAGCGCCCCCTCATTCTGAGTGATGAGGGTTGGAAAACACTCCAATCTCCACGGTTCTTCGGAGCATAACTCCAGAAGAAGAGGGAACCAAATCTGACGCGGCCAGAAGGGAGCAATAAGAATCATGGTTCCGCAGTCTTGCCTGAGTTTCAGCAAAGTCCTCCCTACTAGAGGTATGGGAGGATATGCATACAGAAGGCCTGACCCCCGATGTAGGAGAAAGGCATCTGAGGCTAGCCTGTCGTAGGCCTGAAGTCTGGAACAGAACTGAGGGACCTTGTGATTGATCTGAGTGGCAAAAAGATCCACCGAGGGGGTGCCCCACGTGCGGAAGATCTTGTGGACAACTGCTCTTTTGAGAGACCACTCGTGAGGTTGCATTATCCTGCTCAACCTGTCGGCCAGACTGTTGTTTACGCCTGCCAGATTCGTGGCCTGGAGAAACATGCCGTGACGGCGAGCCCAAAGCCATATCTGGACAGCTTCCCGACACAGGGGATGAGATCCGGTGCCCCCCTGTTTTTTTACATAATACATGGCAACCTGATTGTCTGTCTGAATTTGGATAATTTGATTGGACAGCCGATCTCTGAAAGCCTTTAGAGCGTTCCAGATCGCTCGCAACTCCAGGAGATTGATCTGAAGAACTGATTCTTGAAGGGACCAAGCTCCCTGAGTGTGGAGCCCATCTACATGAGCTCCCCACCCTAGGAGAGATGCATCCATAGTCCACACTTTTGAGGCTGAGGAATTTTGAAGGGACGTCCCAAGGTCAAATTGGAGCGAACTGTCCACCATAGCAGGGAATTGTGAAAAGCGGTGGACAACTGGACTGCATTGTCTAGATCCCCAGCAGCTTGATACCACTGGGAAGCTAGGGTCCATTGAGCAGATCTCATGTGAAGATGGGCCTTGGAAGTCACATGAACTCCATATGGCCCAGAAGTCTCAACATCTGCTGAGCTGTGATCTGCTGAGACGTTCTCGCCAAGGAAACCAGGGACATAAGGCTGTCCGCCCTCGCCTTAGGAAGATAGGCCCGAGCTGTCTGAGAGTCTAGTAGAGCTCCTATGAATTCTAGTTGTTGAACTGGAAGGAGATGGGACTTTGGGTAATTTATAACAAACCCAAGTAGCTCCAGGAGTTTGAGAGTCATCTGCATTGACTGTAGAGCTCCTGCCTCCAAGGTGTTTTTCACCAGCCAATTGTTGAGATAAGGGAACACATGAACTCCCAGCCTGCGTAGCGACGCTGCAACGACCACCAGGCATTTGATGAACACCCGGGGCACAGAGGCGAGCCCAAAGGGCAGTACACAGTACTGAAAGTGCTGTGTTCCCAGATGGAATCGAAGATACTGCCTGTGAGCTGGCAGTATCGGGATGTGTGTATAAGCATCCTTCAAGTCCAGAGAGCATAGCCAGTCGTTTTTCTGAATCATGGGAAGAAGGGTGCCCAGGGAAAGCATCCTGAACTTTTCTCGAATCAAATATTTGTTCAGGGCCCTTAGATCTAGGATGGGACGCATCCCCCCCTGTTTTCATTTGCACAAGGAAGTACCTGGAATAGAATCCCAGCCCTTCTTGCCCCGGTGGAACGGGTTCAACTGCATTGGCGCTGAGAAGAGCGGAGAGTTCCTCTGCAAGTACCTGCCTGTGCTGGAAGCTGAAGGACTGAACTCCCAGTGGGCAATTTGGAGGTTTGGAGATCAAATTGAGAGAGTATCCCCGCCAGACTATTTGAAGAACCCACTGATCGGAGGTTACAAGAGGCCACCTTTGGTGAAAAAATTTTAACCTCCCCCCGACCAGTAGATCATCCGGCATGGACACTTTTATTGCGGCTATGCTCGCCTGGAGTCAGTCAAAAGCCCATCCCTTGCTTTTGCTGGGGAGCTGCAGGGGCCTTTCGAGGCGCACGCTGTTGACGTGAACGAGCGCGCTGGGGTTGAGCCGAGCAGGCTGGTGGGAAGGTGGATTGTACCTATGCTTGTTGTAAGCATAGGAAGCATTCCTCCTCCCCCCCGTAAAACGTCTACCTGATGAGGTAGATGCTGAAGGCGCCCAGTGGGACAGTTTGTCGAATGCGGTTTCCCGCTGGTGGAGCTGCTCTACCACCTGTTTGACTTTCTCACCAAAAATATTATCCCCCCGGCAAGGAACATCCACAAGCCACTGCTGGACCTGATTCTCTAGGTCAGAGGCAGGCAGCCATGAGAGTCTGTGCATCACTATACCTTGAGCAGTGGCTCTGGACGCCACATCAAAAGAATCGTAAGTACCCATGGACAGGAATTTACGACACGCCTTCAGCTGCCTGACCACCTCCTGAAAAGGACTCCAAAGGGAGCTGATCGACCAAGTCTGTCAGTTGCTTCACATTGTTCCACAAATGAATGCTCATGTAGAGCTGGTAAGACAGAATTTTGGAGATGAGTATAGAGGACTAGTAAGCCTTCCTCCCAAAAGAGTCCGAGCCTCCCGTCCCGGGGACGCCGAGGTGAATCTCTCATACTTTTGGCTCTCTTGAGAGTGGAATCCACAACCCCCGAGTCATGAGGCGACTGGGCCTTCATCAACTCCGGGTCCCCGTGAATCCGATAATGGGACTCAACCTTCTTAGGAATGGTGGGGTTAGATAATGGTTTCATCCAGTTCCTTAACAATGTCTGTTTGAGGACATTATGTAGAGGAACAGTGGATGACTCCTTAGGTGGTGAAGGATAGTCCAGGACCTTGAACATCTCGGCCCTGGGCTCATCCTCAGATACCACAGGGAAGGGAATGGCCATAGACATTTCCCACACAAAGGAAGAGAAAGACAGACTCTCCAGGGGAGAAAGCTTTCTCTCTGGCGAAGGAGTGGGGTCAGAGGGAAGGCCACAAGACTCCTCATCCAAGAAATATTTTGGCTCTTCCTCTGCCTCCCACGAGGCCTCTCCTTCTGTATCGGACAGGAGTTCTCTGACTGCAGTCCGAAGCCGAGCCCGTCTCGACGTCGAGGAGCTATGTCCTTGATGGTGATGCTGAGAAGTTGACTCCCATGCTGGCGGCGATGAAGCTCCCTCTATCGATGTCGATGGAGAGTCAACTTGGGTGGCAGCCGAGGCCGATGCCGCAAGCGACACCGACATCGAAGGCCTCACCACAGGCAGGGAACCAGCCGCCGCATCTATCAACGGTACCGTCGGCGCAAGCACCCCCGGTACCGGAACAGATGGTTGCAGCAGCCCTTCCAGGATCCCTGGAAGAATGGCTCGGAGGTGCTCATCAAGAGTGTCTGTCGAGAAAGGCTGTGGAATCGGTGCAGGAGTCGAGGCCAGAATCTGCCGAGGACGAGGAGGCGGTACCGGGCTGTCGGGAGACCGGCGCATCAACACCTCTTGTATGGAGGGTAAGCAGTCCTCCCGGCGTCAACACTTCACAGGTGCCGATTCTCTCGACGCCACGGAGCTCTCGGTACCATGACGAGAACAGGAACGGATGACGGTGCTTCTTTGCCTTCGCTCGAGGCACGTCACCAGTACCCCTCGGTACCGATGAGGAGGACGTGAAAGCCACACGCCTCCTCGGGGTCGGGTCCGAAAGGGGTTGGTCCCGATGGGCCTGTACCTCAGGAGCCCTCGAGGCAGGTGGAGACCCACTCAATGGTTCACTGCTGCCAGCGTGTGATGGTCTCTGGACAGCCATTACCTGCGTTCCTGAGGTCGATGCACTCTCCAGTGCCATCATCGACACCACTGACCTCGCTACCGCTGTTGACGTCAATGCCGAAGTACTGGGCAAAGCTCCAAACAGGCATTCCCGTTGAGCTTGTCTCGACGCTTGTGTCCGCTTTTTAAGGCTAAGACACAACTTACATGCGTCTGGGTGATGGTCGGGCCCAAGGCACTGGATACACCATGCGTGAGGATCGGTGCCTGAGATTGCTCGGTTGCACCGAGTGCACTTCTTGAAGCCGCTGGCGAGCCTCGATATCATCGACGGAAAAAATAGCGGCGGTGAAATCAAAATTTGCGATGGTGCCAAACGAAGGGCTCAAAAAAGGGAAGAAAACCCCTACGGCCGCACATAAAGATGAAAGGAACTTACTTGAGGTATAAACTAAGGAAAAAATAAGGAAACTTTTTTTTTGTTTTTTAGAGAAAAAACGGAACAGCTCGAACGCGAGCAGAAAAACGAAGAAAATCGGCGAAAAGCTGGATAAATTGAAGGCTCTTCTTTTCTGGGGCAACAGAACCGCCGTAAACAGCCGCTCTTGACCGTGCAAAAAAGAAGACTGAAGCGGGACTCTCGTGCGACGGGCGGGAAGATGGCCGTGCACCTGCGCGCTCGAAGGCTTTAGCAACCTCTGTTGCTAGGAAGATTTTCTGGACCTGGGGCTGCCGTGGACATCACCCATATGTGAGAACAAGCAGCTTGCTTGTCCTTGGAGAATGTAGAATAACAAATTGAAAGGTGAGTTAATCCACCAGTGAAGGAAAATCTTAGGTGGGGCATAGCCACAGGTGGGCCTTAGCAGTTCTGGGCCTCTCCACTTTCAGCTCAGCCCACCTAGCAGCAGCATGCACCATCAGAGTAGCTGTCAGGGACCATCAACTTCTTGTTACCCATTTTTTTTCTTTTCTTAAAGGTTATCAATGGAAATCAAACAAAATAAAACATGGAAAAGAAAATAAGATGATACCTTTTTTATTGGACATAACAATACATTTCTTGATTAGCTTTCGAAGGTTGCCCTTCTTCATCAGATCGGAAATAAGCAAATGTGTTAGCAGATAGTATATATAAGAGAAACATCAAAGCATTACTTTGACAGTCTGACAGAGTGGGAGGGTGGGGGTATGCATGGGGACATCAAAGCATTTCATTGATATTCTAACAGGATGGGTGTTGGTAGGTGAGAGGAGGGTAATAAACAGAGAAATAAACAGAGAAATACAGCTTTATGGTTTATAATGGGTTAGAAAACCCAGACCCTTATTAAGTCCTGTTTGTTGGGTGTCAAAATATTCAATCATTCTTATTTCAAAGGTCTTACATTCCTGTATTGTTTTAAAATTACCTTTCAGTATTCTTACTGTGAAATCACTGGTGCAGTGTTCTGGTCTTATGAAGTGTTGGCCCACAGGAGTGGGGGCTTGACTGGCACCTGCTATTTTCATGTGACGTCTGTGCAGGTTACTGAAAGAGATATTCCCATCCCCACCAGTGCTGGCCTTCCGACAGCTACCAAATTTAAAACACAAGCTGATCAGAAGTAAACTTCCAACACAGATGGAAAAAGAAAAGTGCACTTTTCCCTGTAACACAGCCAGCTGCAAACTATGCCAAAACATTTCACAAGACCTCACAGTCATTCACAAAGGAAAAATATTCAACATAAAGGACTATTTTACATGCTCATCTTCCAATGTGGTATATATCATTCAGTGTAAAAAATGTAACGAAGGATGCTATATTGGAGAAACAGGCCAGATGCTTAAGACAAGATTCAATCTGCACAGACATCACATGAAAATAGCCGGTGCCAGTCAAGCACCCACCCCTGTGGGCCAACACTTCACAAGACCAGAACACTGCACCAGTGATTTCACAGTAAGAATACTGAAAGGTAATTTTAAAACAATACAGGAACATAAGACGTTTGAAATAAGAATGATTGAATATTTTGACACCCAACAAATAGGACTTAATAAGGATCTGGGTTTTCTAACCCATTATAAACCATAAAGCTGTATTTCTCTGTTTATTTCTCTGTTTATTACCCTCCTCTCACCTACCAACACCCATCCTGTTAGAATATCAATGAAATGCTTTGATGTCCCCATGCATACCCCACCCTCCCACTCTGTCAGACTGTCAAAGTAATGCTTTGATGTTTCTCTTATATATACTATCTGCTAACACATTTGCTTATTTCCGATCTGACGAAGAAGGGCAACCTTAGAAAGCTAATCAAGAAATGTATTAAGTTATGTCCAATAAAAAAGGTATCATCTTATTTTCTTTTCCATGTTTTATTTTGTTTGATTTCTATTGATAACCTTTAAGAGTGGACTAACACGGCTACCACACCTCTCTACTTTTCTTTTCTTCAAATTATTATTTTCCACATTTCAAATTATACAATCACATCACAAAGAATACAACTAAAGAAATTTAACCAGATATTATATACAAAAAGAAAATTAACAGCAAGAAAAATTTCCTTAAACTTGCGTCCACTAGATTTGGAAAATAGGACCAAGATATATAAAAAAAATAAATAAATAAAAGGAAAGATAACTATATCAAGAGAATACACATTATACAAACAAAGACCACAGTCAGTTAAAGTGGCCCCTAATCCTTCCATAGGTTGTCATGTATTTACTTTCAATTGTTCCTTTGAACCCACAAATTCCAATAATTGTTGGGGTTCATTAAAGATATAAGAATTATTTTGATGCGATATATAACAAGAACAAGGAAAATGGAGCAAAAAATTCATACCCAGAGCCTGCGCCCAAGGGCATAAAGCCAAAAACTCCTGACCCCTTCTCTGGGTATTTCTCGAAAGATCACAATCCATATAATGAAAATATAGTTTGAGAACTGTATTCCTGTCTGGCTCTTTGAATAACTAGGTCCAGAGAAGATCACTCCAAGAATTCTGTCAAATTTGCCTCCTGAAGGCCCGGCCCACTCCCACCACTTGGCAAAAGCCAGGTTTTGAGCTCTTACTATAGGTGGTAGTGTCCTAGATGGGGGGGGGGGGGGGTAACATATGACTGATTTTTTTCGTATTGAAAAGTAATGGGACCCTTTCCATTGTTAATGGTTCTTGTCGTTCAAAAATATATCAACTACTGTACATAGAGTGCTTCTCGGCTCATTCCTGATGCCAGTGCTATGTAATCTATTTTTAGCACCTTTGCTTACTCTGATTCACATGCTGCGCCTTAATTGATATTATTACGCTGACAATTTGCAGGTAGTTGCTTTTTCTGATACCCACAACTTACATCTTAACTATGTTATTAACATCTAAATTTTACTGTTGATTGGTTAGCCTTGAATAAACTGCAATGTCTTAAATCACAAGAGATGTGGTCTACTAGGAAACCCGCACGAAACCCACATGCTAAAAATAGCGCAGGCTACTTTTTAGCACAGCTTAGTAAAAGGGCTCCTATGAATGGTGGGATTAGAGTTACCATATGGCTCCAGAAAAAGGAGGACAGATTGAGCCAATGTGGGTTTTACTTCCATTGTTTTCAATTAAATATTCGTTTCTGAGCATCATTACGGGACCTATGTCATCAAGTTGTGCACTCTATGCAGAAAGGGTGCACTATTTACAAAGAGTTCACACTCTTTTCTCGATAGTGTGCATGCATGCATATTTTGCACATGTACAATGGTTCACGTGTGTACACACTAGCGAAAAAGAGTGTAAACTCTTTGCAAAAAGTGCGCTTTTTGTAAATAGAGAACAGTTTTTAAGAAGAGTGCACACTATTATTAGCAAATGAAAAAAACACAAATAGCTCCATTTTAGACAGGTCATAGAAGTAGAAATTGAGATATACAAGTCAGTGCATCTCAAGTTTAA
The DNA here is from genome assembly GCF_901765095.1 of Microcaecilia unicolor. NCBI lineage: Eukaryota > Metazoa > Chordata > Amphibia > Gymnophiona > Siphonopidae > Microcaecilia > Microcaecilia unicolor. Next base: position 102,157,021 of record NC_044038.1, read on the forward strand.
CTGGTGTTTGAGAACAGAATCTGCTGAAATAAAGCCTGTTCTAAAAGCATATGCGGTGGGTGCATGTAGCATAAGCATACATTGAAGAAAAATAAACATATATTATATAATATTGATAGGTTCAAAGACATCACATAGGGCTCCTTTTACCAAGCTGTTGGCGTTTGGATTTGCCATGCGCTGAGGCCCCTTTTATCTCAGAGACTAAATGACAGAAAAAAGGATATGGCTGTGTGGTAAGTACACACTTGCTGAGTGGCCATTTGCTGGGGGATGGTAAGGGCTCCTGTGCTAACTTGGCAGTAATTAGGCGCTGCCTGATTACCACTGGGTAAGCCCCCAGCGCTAAAAATAGAAAACAATTTCCCATCATTTTGGAAATGGCATGCAGTAGGGGTGGCACTACCACCAGCTCCTGCAGTAGGTAGCCAGTAGTGCCAGATTGGAATGTGCCAACGCTGCGGTAGATCTACCACGGCATTGTAGAAGGGCCCCATATTCGGTTATCTTTGCGACCTTAGAAACATAAATGGTTATTATCCCAAAATTGTCACAGTGATCAGTTTCCTGCATCAGTTTGTCATTTTATTTTTTTTGGGGGGGGAGAGATACAAAACACTAGAGGATTACAGAGGTAACCCTTCCCCCCCAATCCCTCCAGTGGAGTGCTGCTCAACAGCAGCTGTTTACCAGCTCCTACATCTGCAATGAATATTCTTGATTGGACTTGCAAGCAATGGAGGCAGTGGTTCCCCCAGGACAGGCGTGGAAACCACTGACACAGATTTTTAGTTTCCTTCATATCATATGCTAGGCATGTATCTCAGAGGGAGAGGGCAAGAAATGTTAAGGTTGACAGTGAGTAAAATGTTTTCAGTTTGCAACATTGTTGGATTGTTGGTTTAACCAAGTATTGACAACATGATTATGCTGCAAACAAAATTATAAGCCACTCTTCCATAACTGTATCAAATGTAGCTGCCTATTTGTGGTTGGTATTGCAGCAAATTGTCAACTGCCCTATTGTGATTGCAATTATTTGATCATGAAGGAGTGCAACCTGCACAGAGTGGTAGGTGTGGATCCAGCAGACTGGATGGACAGTGTGGTTCTTTATCTACATAAGTATTTCCATACTGGGACAGACCGAATGTCCATCAAGGCCAGCATCCTGTTTCCAACAGTGGCCAATCCAGGTCACAAGTATCTTGCAAGATCCCAAAAAAGTACATTTTATGCTGCTTATCCTAGACATAAGCAGTGGATTTTCCCCAAGTCCATTTTAACCAGGGTGGGACCAGGCTGCTTGCATCGGCATTTAAAAAGGAGATAGAGCAGCTTTTAAACTAGAAACTGGGGGAAGGCCAACAGTCACTCAAAAGTGAAAGATATCTCCAAAACAGGGAAGATAGGGCATCCCGATTGCGAGGTTGCAATAGAAAGCATAGTAAGCCAGGAGTCTTTACATAAAAAGCAGACAGATTTTCAAGATTGCACATTATCACTGTCAACTGCTGAGCAAGAAGTAAAGAGGAACAACAAACATAGTCTGAAATATCTATATGCGAATGCCAGAAGCCTAAGAAATAAAATGGGAGAGTCAGAATATATTGTGCTAAATGAAAAAAATAGATATAATAGGCATTTCTGAGACATGGTGGAAGGAGGATAACCAGTGGGGCACTGTAATACCAGGATACAAATTATATCGCAGTGATAGGGTTGATCAAATTGGTGGAGGTGTAGCATTGTATGTTAAGGAGGGCCTTGAATCCAATAGACTACAAATTCTACAGGACACAAAACACATTTTGGAATCCATATGGATTGAAATTCCATGTGTAAAGGGGAAAAGGATAGTGATAGGATTGTACTACCATCCACCTGGCCAGGATAAAGAGATAGATGTAGAAATGTTATCAGAAATTAGGGAGGCTAACAAACTGGGGAACATGATTTTATTGGGTGATGTCAATTACCCCAATATAGACTAGATAAATGTAACATCAGTGCATCCTAGAGAGGTGAAATTCCTTGATGGAATCAAGGAATGTTTTATGGAGCAGCTGGTTCAGGAGCCAACAAAAGGAATACAATTTCTGGCACTGTTATCTCTCTCCATGGCCGTGCCAACCCGGTAAGCGGGGTAAGCACTGCAGGGGGGCACCTGCCTACAAGGGCACCTCGCCATCCAGCTGTACAGTATTTAAAATCTAAATTTTAAAAAAAATAAAACTTACCGCGTCGGCGCCTATGCACATGCGCTGCCTTCCCGCGCGCAGCGCACGGCTCTCTTGGCACCGCCCAGCTCTTAGTCTTCCCACGCGTTATTTGGACCGCCACCGGGTGTTGCCGTTGTTGAGAGGCAGTGAGAGCCGCTGCTTCTGAATCAGGTAATACTGTTAAGTACTTGTATTTTCAATAAATGGGGGATATGGTTCCTATCGGTCCTTGCAGAATTTATATTTACAAAAAGACTGGTATTTGGGGGGGGGGGGGGGAGGCTGCAGAAAATCTTTGAATAAAATCGGTTCCAGCAGCTGGGTCCGGACGTGTACTGTGATTTCTAGGATTCAAGGATAGGGACAGCAGGGTTGTAAAATTAGTTCGCAGGGATAAGTAAGTTTGACTCTTTATTGAAATATTTTAAATATTCAGGCAGTAAATATTTTTTGTTTGCGGAATCGAGCCTGCCCCCAAAGCATCGGTTAAACACCGAGAAAATGGACAAGGTATAGCAGCAGAAAAACATATACAGTCACAGGCCCTGTTTACATAACAGCCACTCAAATGTATTATCTTTGAATTTTTGAAAGAAGAAGCAACAACCAACAGAACGGATCAGCTCTTTGGGATCTGGCAGGTACTCCCTAGTGCCCCGCACTGACTACACCTAACATGGTACCTCTTGGGCTCATATTGTGAATGCAAATGATGCAGTTTGACGTGTGTGCTCAATATTAATTATTTTGTCATCGTTTCCAAAATGGATTTGTAGCAGAAAATTAAAAAACAAAATCGGTAAAAAAAAATGTAAAAATCAGAAACTAATATTAGTCACCCACACTGCATAGTTTTATTTAACATAGCTAAGATGGTCACTTCTAGTTTAAAAATGTAAGGCCAAAAAATGTTTGCTATTTATATTTTCATGCTCTTGAATTCCTAATGAATTGAGTACAAATCATGTAGATACATTGATCTGTTAAACAATGATATCAAACATACTGCTTCTGTTTTAAGAACTTTACCTGTTGAGACCCTTTTAAAGTATTGTCCTATTTTTTTCTGGCAGTAGTAGATGACAGGGGACAAGTAACAGCTCCAGGAGTGTTTAATAATTTATGGGGCTCATTTTCAAAGCAGTTAGACTTACAAAGTTTGTAGGTTGCTATGGAACTTTATAAGTCTAAGTGCTTTGAAAATAGCTGGTAGAACTGGTACAACATTTTTATAGCAGCTTTATCTCTTGACTTGGTGTATTTTGTTCTTATATATATATATATATATATATATATATATATATATATATATATATATATATATATATATATATATACACTTTTATTTGGTAGAGGTTCCATGGTTTTTTGCAACTGGGCCAAATAATGGTGTAGCCAGAGGTTCAATTTTGGGTGGGCACAACATTTGCCCTGGCCCCCCTGTGTTAGTCTGTATTTTAATCCTTTACAGCTGGGAATCCTAATAGCAGATTAGATTTAATGTTGGCAAGTGCAAAGACACATTGGGAAGACTGCCAATCCCACCAACAGCCAGCCCGCCCGCTACCAGGCGGGGCTGGTGGTTGGGAGGCGGGGATAGTGCTGGCCAGACTTATACGGTCTGTGCCCTGAAGAGGACATGTACAAATAAAAAGTAGCACATATGAATTTATCTTGTTGGGCAGACTGGATGGACCGTGCAGGTCTTTTTCTGCCGTCATCTACTATGTTACTATGTTATGTTACCAGTAAACCCACAAAGTGGTTTGTAATCCCACAAAGATGCACTCCATCTTTCAGCGCCACACGGGGGGGGGGGGGGGGGGGGGACACCAACTGATAGCCTGCAGGGGGGCACCAGAGACCCTTGGCACGGTCCTGTCTCTCTCACATATTCCTTGGTGAGGACCGAAACAAAGAATTAATTTAATCTCTCCGTTATGGCTTTGTCTTCCCTGATTGCCCCTTTTACTCCTCGGTCATATAGCGGTTCAGTTCTTTTGCTGGCTTCTTACTTTTAATATACCTAAAAAAATTTTATCTATGTGTTTTTGCCTCCAACACAATCTTTTTTTCAAAGTCGCCCTTTGCCTTCCTTATCAGCACTTTGCATTTGACTTGACATTCCTTATGCTGTTTCTTATTGTTTTCAGTCAGCTCCTACTTCCATATTCTGAAGGATTTTCTTTCACCTCACTTTTTAACCATGCAGCTGTTGGTTGGCCTTCCTTCCTTCTTTTTAATGGAATATATTTGGCCTGGGCTTCCAGGATGGTATTTTTGAACAGCATCCATGCCTGAAATAAATTTTTGAGCTTCGCAGCTGCTCATCTAAATTTCTTTCACCGTTCTTCTCATTTTATCATAGTTTCCTTTATGAAAATTAAATGCTAACATATTGGATTTCCTGTGTGTACTTACTCCAAAGCCAATATCAAATCTGACCATATTATGATCACTGCTATCAAGTGGCCCCAGCATCATTACCTCCTACACCAGATCAAGCACTCCACTAAGGACTAGGTCTAGAATTTTTCCTTCTGTTGTTAGCTCCTGTACCAGCTGCTCCATAAAGCAGTCATTGAATACCTCCCTAGCATGCCCTGATGTTACATTTATTTATTTATTTATTTGTTACATTTGTACCCCACATTTTCCCACCTATTTGCAGGCTCAATGTGGCTTACATAGTACCATGAGACGTTAGCCGCCTCCGGTGATGATAACAAATACATAGTGATGTGGTTATCGAAAGAGATTATCCACCTTATAATCGAAAGAGAAAAACGCCTAGATTTTGACCCAAATCGGGAGAGATAGACGTTTATCTCACAAAAACGAATAAATCGGTATAATCGAAAGCCGATTTTGGACATTTTCAACTGCACTCCATCGCAGATGCGGACAAAGTTGATGGGGGCGTGTCAGAGGTGTGGCGAAGGTGGAACTGGGGCGTGGTTATCGGCCGAGGAGAGATGTACGCGTTAGGGCAATAATCGAAAAAATAAAGGCGTTTTTAGCGAACATTTAGGACACTTTTGTTGGACCCTTTTTTCACACGAACAGGTCCCAAAGAAGTGCTCTAAATGACCAGATGACCATCGAAGGGAATCGGGGATGACCTCCCCTGACTCCCCCAGTGGTCACTAACCCCCTCCCACCACAAAAATGATGTTTCACAACTTTTTATTTTCACCCTCAAATGTCATACCCACCTCCCTGGCAGCAGTATGCAGGTCCCTGGAGCAGTTGTTAGAGGGTGCAGTGGACTTCAGGCAGGTGGACCCAGGCCCATCCCCCCCTACCTGTTACAATTGTGCTGCTTAATGCTTAGTCGTCCAACCCCCCCAAACCCACTGTACCCACATGTAGGTGCCCCCCTTTACCCCTTAGGGCTATAGTAATGGTGTACACTTGTGGGCAGTGGGTTTTGAGGGGGATTTGGGGGGCTCAACACACAAGGGAAGGGTGGTATGCACCTGGGAGCTCTTTTACCTTTTTTTTTTTGTTTTTGTAAAAGTGCCCCTAGGGTGCCCGTTGGTGTCCTGGAATGTGAGGGGGACCAGTGCACTACGACTCCTGGCCCCTCCCTCGAACAAATGCCTTGGATTTATTCGTTTTTTAGCTGGGCATTTTCATTTTCCATTATCACTGAAAAACAAAAACGCCCAGCTCACAAATTGTCGAATAAAACATGGACGTCTATTTTTTTCAAAAATACGGTTCGGTCCGCCCCTTCACGGACCCGTTCTCGGAGATAAACGCCCATGGAGATAGACGTTTTCGTTAGATTATGCCCCTCTATGTGTTACAACATTAGGAGAATCGTAGAGAAGAAGAGTTATATAGTGTTCATTATGGCTTTGTTTTCATTGTGTTGCTGGGTTAGGCACTTAAGTTGGGTCAGTGGGGTATACCTTTTTGAACAGGTTGGTCTTTAGTGATTTCTGGAAGTTAAGGTGGTTGTATGTTGTTTTTATGGCTTTCGGTAGTGCATTCCACAGTTGTGTGCTTATATAGGAGAAGCTGGATCCGTATATTGATTTGTACTTGAGTCCTTTGCAGCTAGGGTAGTGAAGATTTAAGTATGTTCATGATGGTCCAATTGTGTTTCTGGTTGGCAGGTCTATAAGGTCGGTCATGTATCCTGGGGGTTTGCCATAGATAATTTGTGGACCAGGGTGCAGATTTTAAAAGTTATACGTTCCTTTGATTGGGAGCCAGTGCAGTTTTTCTCAGAGGGGTTTGGCGCTTTTGAATCGTGATTTTCCAAATATAAGCCTGGCTGCTGTGTTTTGAGCGGTCTGTAGTTTCTTTATGAGTTGTTCTTTGCATCCCGCATAGATTCCATTGCAATAGTCTGCATGGCTTAGTACCATTGATTGTATTAGGTTGTGGAATGTTGCCCTCGGGAAGAATGGTTTCATATGTTTGAGTTTCCACATTGAGTGGAACATTTTCTTGATAATGGAGTTAACTTGGCTCTCAAGTGTAAGGTTTCGGTCGATTATGACACCGAGAATTTTCAGGCTATCTGAAATAGGGAGGGTGTGGTCTGGGGTGACTAAGTTTGTGGGTATGTTCGTATTGTATTGGGATGAGAAGATGAGGGCGTGTGTTTTTTCTGTTTTGAGTTTTAGTTGGAATGCGTTTGCCCATGAGTTCATGGTGTACAAGCCAAGGTTGATTTCGTTGGTGATTTCTGTCAGATCATTTACCCAGTCAATATCAGGTAAATGTAACATCAGGACATACTAGGGAGGTAAAATTCCTTGACGAAATCTGCTGTCATATAATATGTTATTATGTTCTGAAATGGGGAATAAATGTTTATAAATTTACCACGCACTTGTCCCACCCAAAACACACCCCTTTGACATTTGCATGCATATCCTGGCATTGTAAAAAGTGGATGTAGATGTTTAAGCAAGATAAACAATTAAGTGCCACTTTATGCATCTATCAAATGCAAATAGGGCTTGTAAAATGAGAGCTAAAATGTCATGGTGTTTTTTTTTTCCTGTTTGTTTTTGTTTGTTAAAGACATATAACAAAATGGGATATTTCATTGACATTCCCATCGTTTCAAATGACAACACATCCCTCATATTTTGTGGCATATCAGATATCTCAATTATCCTCCTTTTCCACTAATTAGATTCCCCCACCCCCACCCCAGACATCCAGCTTTGCCAGTGGTCCTTGCTATTTTACAATTTAGACCCACGTACACAGCTCTTTCTTTTGAAGTGGATAACTGCTTAGCACTTTTGAACTCTTCCTTTACAATATTTAATTTTAGTTTCCACTACAATAGTGCTTTAAAGGAGGAAGACATAAATCTTCAAAGCATTGAAATGAATGTATGCCCACACATTGTATTTGACTCATGAGGAGGACTAATTTCTTTTTCTGTATATATATTTTAAAATTTAATAAAGATTGAAGTTTTTAAAAATTTATATATTTTTTTAGTATGGATTAATATTTATGGGCTTATATTAAAGAAAATCTGCAAAAGAATTCAGCCCTGCTTGGGGCTTATTTTCAGTTGCTGAACAGCCTTTCTAGGGAACACTATACAGAAATGCACACAGACAGATTGTGAAATAGAAGCAGGGATGAATTAAGGCATAGGCAAACTAGGCACATCCCTAGCACTGAAAGGTTTTCAGGACTAAGACTGCCAACTGTCTGGATTTTTTTCTAGGATTCTACAAATTTGTAAATGAACAATGGCTAAAGTGTCTGGATATTTTTCAGAGTTAAGCCTTCTACTGCTCTCTGTCCTCACCCCCTCCTTCCAGCACAGATACTGTGGTGTGGTGGGATCCAGCCAAAGGAAAGACTGCTCTAGTCACAAGAAGACAGGGCCCAGCTGCAAGGCCTGTGGGGGAAACTGAGCTCTGCACAGGGCATTGGAGAGAGCCAGTGAACAAGTGAGTGTCTTGGGAGGTGAGTGGGTAAGTAGAGGGTAGTAATTTAAGGGGAATGGGGTGAAGTGTGAGGGGGCTGTTACAAGTTGAGAAAAAAAACTGGTAGCCAATACAAGTTCTCTTTACCACAATATGGTCTTATTCCACTAGCTCTATTCCTGATGAATAATAGTTTGTCCAGTGGTGAAATCCCTGATCCCTGGAAACATGTAATAGTTCATCCAACCTTAAGAAATCTCCCATGCACCCCACAATCCATCTATCGCCGTTTTCCATCTTTCTTTTATCTTAAATACGTATATAACATAAGAACATAAGTGTTGCCATACTGGGACAGACTAAAGGTCCATCAAGCCTACCATCCTGTTTCCAGCAGTGCCAATCCAGATTATAAGTACCTGGTAAGATCCCAAAACAGTACATTACATTTTATGCTGCTTATCCTAAGCAGTGGATTTTCCCCAAGTCCACTTTAATAATGGCTTATGGACTTTTCTTTTAGGAAGCTATCCAAACCTTTTTTAAACCTCGCTAAGCTAACTGCTTTTACCACATTCTCTCGCAACGAATTCCAGAGTTTAATTACACATTGAATGAAGAAATATTTTCTCCAATTTGTTTTAAATTTACTACTTTGTAGCTTCATTGCTTGCCCCCTAGTCCTAGCATTTGGAAAGAGTAAAAAGTAATTCACATCTACCTGTTCCACTCCACTCATTATTTCATAGACCTCTATCATATCTCTCGTCAGCCATCTTTTCTCCAAGCTGAAAAGTCTTAGCTGCTTTAGCCTTCCCTCATAGAGAAGTTGTCCCATCCCCTTTATAATTTTCGTCGCCCTTCTCTGTACCTTTTCTAATTCCACTATATCTTTTATGAAGTTGGCTGAGAATGTTGTCCTTCAACAACTCTCTCAGCATATTGAATGCTCCAATGTCTTACATTCATGTCAGTCTGGTTTTCGTTTAGGTCACAGTACTGAAACTATATTTACTTCTCTCCTGAATTAATTACATGTTGCTTTCCTTAGATTTATCAATGGCTTTCATACTCTACTTCTGTCTAGACTAGCAGACATTGGTTGTGCAGTCACTGTTCTTCAGTGGCTCCCCTCTGCAATTGATTTTTTCTCTGTTTCATTCTAAGGTACTTCCTCTTCCTATTTCCCTCTTTCTTCAGGGACCCTTCAAGGTTCCATTCTCGATCCACTTCTTTTAATATTTTTGAGTCCATTTGCCACCTCATTCAAAACTATGGACGTCAGTACATATTTTATGCAGACAATATCCTTCTTATTCATTTCATCTGCCTTCTAAATTCTGATCTTTCACAACTGAATAGATGTCTGTCTGCTGTCTCTTCTTGGCTATCCTCCATTGCCATATTCTCTTCACCTCAAAACTCACCAGCCAGGTGGCTAACAGGTCATCCTTCTCAACCATCTCTCACCCCTGTGCTCTGTGGCTCTTCAGTAGCCCTTGTGGACCACTTCAAATACCTAGGAATTACAATGATTACTCTATTCTATCTGGTTCTCGTATACCATCCATTGTTCCTAGGACAGGATTCACAGCGGTTCACCATAAGAGAATCTCAAAACAGCAGAGAGAAGAAATTACAAAACCTAAAGAAACCTGATACAAATTTAGGTTTGGTCCTCAAATAAATGGGTCTTAAGCATCTTCCTGAAATATATGTAGGAAGGTTGTGTTTTCAGGCGCATAGGTAGTGAATTCCATTGATGTACTACTACTACTACTATTTAGCATTTCTATAGCGCTACAAGGCATACGCAGCACTGCACAAACATAGAAGAAAGACAGTCCCTGCTCAAAGAGCTTATAATCTAATAGACAAAAAATAAAGTAAGCAAATCAAATCAATTAATGTGTACAGGAAGGAGGAGAGGATGGTAGTTGGAGGCGAGTGGTTATGAGTCAAAGCATGTTAAAGAGGTGGGCTTTCAGTCTAGATTTAAAGGTGGCCAAGGATGGGGCCAAGATGTAGGGGCTCAGGAAGTTTATTCCAGGCGTAGGGTGCAGCGAGACAGAAGGAGCAAAGTCTGGAGTTGGCAGTAGTGGAGAAGGAACAGATAAGAAGGATTATCCATGGAGCCGAGTGCACGGGAAGGGGTTGTAGGGAAGGACGAGTGTGGAGAGATACCGGGGAGCAGCAGAGTGAGTACATTATAGGTTAGTAGAAGAAGTTTTAACAGGATGCGAAAACGGATAGGGAGCCAGTGAAGCGACTTGAGGAGAGGGGTAGTATGAGTAAAGCGACCCTGGCGGAAGACGAGATGGGCAGCAGAGTTTTGAACCGATTGGAGAGGGGAGAGGTGACTAAGTGGGAGGCCAGCAAGAAGCAGATTGCAGTAGTCTAAATGAGAGGTGACAAGGGTGTGGATGAGGGTTTTGGTAGAGTGCTCAGAAGAAAGGGGCGGATTTACGGATTTGTAAAGAAAGAAACGACAGGTCTTGGCGATCTGCTGGATATGAGCAGAAAAGGAGGAGAGAAGAGTCAAAGATGACCCCAAGGGTGTCGAGCTGAGGAGACAGGGAGAATGAGAGAGCCATCAACAGAAATAGAAAACAGAGGGAGTGGGGAGGTGGGTTTGGGGGAAAAATGAGAAGCTCGGTTTTGGTCATATTAATTTCATGGTGGCGTTGAGACATCCAGACAGCAATGTCAGACAAGCACGCTGAAAACTTTGGTTTGGATTGCAAGGTGAGATATCAGGGGTAGAAAGGTAGATTTGGGAGTCATCAGCATAGAGATGGTAGAAAAAGCCATGGGATGAGATTAATGAACAAGGGAGAAGTGTAGATAGAAAAGAGGAGGGGACCAAGAACAGAACCTTGAGGTACGCCGACAGGCAGAGGGATAGAAGTAGAAGAGGATCCACCAGAAGTGAACACTAAAGGTGCGAAAGGGAGAGGTAGGAAGGAGAACCAGGAAAAGACCAGAGCCTGGAATCCAAGTGAGGACAGGGTATCGAGAATGTATGCTGTGATTGACAGTGTCAAAGCAGCGGAAAGATCAAGAAGAATGAGGATGGAATAGAGACCTCTGGATTTAGCCAGTAATAGGTATTGGAGACTTTAGTAAGCGCAGTTTCGGTTGAGTGGAGAGGGCGGAAAAACCAGATGTAGGGGTCAAGAATAGCATGTGAGGAGGAGAAAATCAAAGGCAGCGGTGGTGAACAGCACGCTCAAGTTAATTTAGAGAGAAAAGGGAGGAGGGAGATGGGTCGGTAATTAGAGGGACAAGTAGGGTCGAGTGAAGGCTTCTTAAGGAGAAGTGTGACCACAGCATGTTAAGAGGCAGTAGGGACAGTTGCAGTGGAAGTGAGAGGTTGAGAATGTGACAGATAAAAGGAATAAGAGCAGGTGAGATGGCATAAGAAGGTGGGTGGAATGGGCATCAGAGGAACAGGTGGTACATTTGAGGAAGAAAAGGAGAAGTGTAGTTCCTCTATAGTAACTTCAGGAAAGGAGGAAAGGATGAGGGGAAGGAGAGAGAGGGGAACGGACTAGTGGAGGGAGAGGTGGCGAGGTAGAGAAGTTCAAGGTTTATCTTTTCAACCTTGTCGTGAAAGAATTCAGCAAGGGTCTGAGGAGATAATGAAGGGGGAGTTGGGGGAGGGGCACTGAGGAGAGAGTTCAATGTGGTGAAGAGAAGTCGAGGGTTAGAGCCAAGAGAGTTGGTCAGTTGGATATAATAATCCTGTTTGGCGCGGTAAAAGAGCAGATGGAAGGAGGTCAGCATGAACTTAAAGTATAAGAAATCAGCAAGGGCCCGAGATTTCCGCCAGAGGCGTTCGGCGGAGCGGGTACAGGAAAAAAACTCCATATATTCCTGAGGGATAAACTTCCATAATCACAAGTACTATGTCACAATTACTCTATAAGGCATTAACAATGAGGCTGCGGCACTGAGGACTTAAAATGTGTTGGTTAAGAGTTTCAAAGCAACAAGAAGTTCTGCCTGCATTTGGGGAATCTCATCACCTCTTTAGCATCCCAAGTAATTAGCAAATGCACTTGGTTCCTCCAATGCCAAAAAGCTGGGGTTCTGGTGATGTGCCCCACTGAAAAGGAAACAATTTCTCAAGAATAGATTTTAGTCTGACATTTTTCATAGAAGGATAACCTAATAATAAGTCCAGTAATAACAATATCACCTCTCTTTTGACAACAAGCACCTTGGTAAAGTCTTCTCTTTTGGCAATGTGCCAATTTTACACTTTCAATTTTTGTCTTAACCCATTTTTGTAGATCACCCTTCTTTATGCCTTATCCTATCTGTCACGTCCGTGGTCGTTACCCCTCTCAGGCTTACCTTATTTCTGGCAGTCCGCTTCTAAGCTGGCTTCTGTCTGGTCTTTCTAAGTTAGCTCTGTCTCTGTGGGCTGGCTGCTTCCAGCATGGCTCTGATTACTCCACTATACTGCACCTGTGTGTGTTAAGCCTCTCAGTGCTTCAGTATGCCTTCTGCCTGTGTCTTGGTTTGTGTTCCCTCGCCCTCTGGTGGCCAGAACCGGTGGCTGCCATAGACTGTCCTGCTGTCCCTACCCGTTCCAGGCTTCAGCTTAGTCCGGTCCAGATCTTCCAGGCTACCAGACTTGTCTTTCTTGTTTGTGCCTGAACAGCACCCATAGTTGCCTTGAGATTGCTGCAGCTGAGCCTCAGGTGCTGATGGGCTTTATTAATCACCTAGAAACTTCTGTGTTGGCTTTGCATCGCCTAAGGCCCTGGTTTGTTGGTGCTTGTTGCACTTCTGTCTAGTCCAGTTTCTAGTCTGTAATCTTGCCTGATTCTAGTTTAGTCTTTGTGTAGCTTCCTGTTCTGTATTGCTTGTTTCCCAGTCTTGTTTCTTGTTTGTATTTCGGTGTGTAGTTCTTAGCTTATTTGTGTTTCTTGTTCAGTGGCTGCCTGGCAGCGTTCAGTTCTGTCTCTTGTCTATCAGTGTTGGTTCCCTGTTTCAGTGGCTGCTCTGCAGCTTTCAGTCTTGTCTCTTGTCTGTCAGTATTTGTACCCTGTTTAGTGGCTGCTCTGCAACTTTCAGTTCCTGACCTTTTGGCCTGTCCACTTCCTGCCTAGTGGGTATCCAGCTCCTGCCTCCTGTCCGGTAAGTCTTGCCAGCCACCTGCACCCAGGGGCTCAAACTCCTGAGGAACAGTGGTCAAGTGCAGGTGAAGTCTACCTGTCCCTGTCAGAGTTTTGCCTTATCCCTGGGTGGTGTGGTTTTGCCTGCCGCTGCCGCGCCTCGGCAGTGGCCCAAGGGCTCATGATCCTAGTTCCTGCCTGAAAACGTGACACTATCCAGACTGGACTACTGTAATATTGTCTATACTGGTATACAACAATCCCAGCCAAATGGTTATAATGGTGCAGAATATCATCACACGAATGCTCTGCAACATTAAGAAATTTGAGTCTGCCTTGTACAAGAACTATTTAATGCATATATAAACACAAATATGTTGTTTGTAGAACACAATTACCACACTCTAGTTCATAAGAACATAACATAAGAGTAGCCATACTGGATCAGACCAGTGGTCCATCTAGCCCAGTATCCTGTTTTCCAAACAGTGGCCAAGCCAGGTCACAAGTACCTGTCAGAAACCCAAATTGTGGCAACACTCCATACTACAAATCCCAGGGCAAGCAGTTGCTTCCCATGTCTGCCTCAAAAACAGACTATAGAATTTTCCTCCAGGAATTTGTCTAAACCTTTTTTAAACCCAGATGCGCTAACCGCTGTAACCACATCCTCCATCAAAGAGTTCCACTGCTTAACTATTTGTTGAGTGAAAAAATATTTCCTTCTATTTGTTTTTAAAGTATTTCTATGTAACTTCCTCGAGTGTCCCCTAGCTTTTGTACTTTTCAAACAAGTAAAAAATTGATTTATTTCTACTCGTTCTTCACCAGTCAGGCAGGGGCGTAGCTATGGGTGGGCCTGGGTGGGCCCACTCAATTTCAGCCCAGGCCCACCCACCCAAGCGCCACACAATTGCAGCAGCAGCACAGCAGCCTAATGGCACCCGCGGCACTCTGGCAGCTGATCTCTCCTCTCCACATGCTCCAATTTCAGGCCCGCCACCCACCCCAAGCACACACACACAGCCTACCGTAGCGTACGTCGTGGACACTCACGCTCAGGCTCAGATCATCGATGATCGATCCCATCAGATCAGATTCAGTCCACCTACCTTCGGGCTTAGAGGAGAGGCAGAGAGTGCGTCACGCCGCGGCGCTGGAGCAGCCCGAGGCGGCCAAGCAGGCCCTGGAGTGCTTCCGGAAGCTGAGCCCCGTCTGCGCGCCCTTCGACCTCAGACCTCCTGCGCGGCTCCGACGAGCTCTTCGTGGGCCGCAGCGGGTATCTGTGCACCGCCCTGGAGCTGAAGCAGAGGTTGGGACAGGAGGGTAAGTCGGTTGGAAGGGGGGAACGGTTAGTGCGGGACCCGGCGAGGTGCAATGGGAGGGATCGTGGCTGCACAGCAGGTGAATGAATGGGGAGAGAGGGAGAAAAGAAAACAGGCGCCGGGTTGGTCTTGCTGTTGTGGAGGCATCTACAGCTACAGTGGGTAGATGAAAGGGGAGGAGAGCAACAGGGCAAGGAGGGGAGAGGCAGTGGGTCCGGGGAAGGATTCGATTTAGACTGGGGAGGCTTTATTCAGGGCCGGACTCAACTAATCTGGGATTGGGCCCTGCCTCACCACTGATCACCACCCACCCTCAGCCCAAAGTCTCCTCAAGTAAAACAATATGTGTCATTGTGGGCTTTTGGGTGAGGGTGGGCTCTTTGCTACAGTGCCGGGGGGGGGGGGGGAGTGCGGAGGTATGTTGGTGGGTTTCTGGGCAGGGATGGTTCAGTGCTAGGTTAAAATAATAATTTTAAAAAGGTGTTTAGTTGGCTTTTGGGTGGGGTCGTGTCTGCAGTGCCCAAGCATGAAAATTAAATTTAAAATCCGTAAGGCCAGCTGCTGTCACTACATTTTCCAGCAACGAGTTCCAGAGTCTGACTACATGCTGAGTAAAGAAAAACTTTCTCCTATTTGTTTTAAATCTACCATATTCTAGCTTCATCTTGCGTCCCCTGTTTGTTGTTGTTTGAAAGTGTAAACAAATGCTTCACATCTGTTCGCTCTATTCCGCTCATTATCTTGTACACTTCTATCATATCACCCCTCAGCGCCGTCTTCTCCAAGCTGAAGAGCCCTAACCTTCTCAGCCTTCCTCCTAGGGAAGTCGTTTCCATTCCCGCTATCATTTTCGTCGCCCTTCTCTGCACCTTCTCTAATTCCTTTATATCTTTTTTGAGATGTGGTGACCAGAATGGGACACAATATTCTAGCGTGTCCGGTTGCACCATGGGCGATACAACGGCATTATAACGTCCTCGTGTTTGTTTGCCATCCCTTTCTAATAATATTCAACATTCTGTGTGCTTTTTTAGCTGCCGCAGCACACTGAGCAGAAGTTTCAACGTCTTATCAACGATGACTCCCAGATCCCTTTCTAGGTCCGTGACTCCTAACATGGAACCTTGCATGACATATTTGTAATTCGGGTTCCTTTTACCTACATGCATCCCCTTTGCACTTGTCAACATTGAACTTCATCTGCCACTGACCGCTCAATCTCCCAGTCTCACAAGGTCTCCTGTACTGTTCGTTATAGTATGATTTTTACTTCACGGTCGTCTGAAATGGTTACACAATATAGTTAGCCGGGTACAGACACTGTAGTCAAGGATTCTTGGAATTGGACATGGAGGGAGAATTCCCAGGCAATGCTGGGGGTCCGGGGCCCAAAACACAGCTGTTTTTCCTTTTAGTTTATTCCCTTTAACTTTATGCCCTCATGCCTGTACGTCTAGTAACTTGGAATGTAGGGGGAATAGCCTCACCAGTGAAACGCTCCAAAATCTGAACTGCTTTGAGCATCACCAGACTAATATTGCTTGCTTACAGGAAACACGCCTCACAGATCCTGACATGTTTCATGCAGAAGTCATGAGTGGGCGAGGTTCACTTTGCTTCTTCTCAGGGGCGAAGTGGCAGTTTTGATAAGAAAAGGGCTCCCTTGTAAAGCATCACTGTTGCTGCATAGCTCTCATGGGAATTATGTTGGAATGTAATTGTATTTTACATGCATTGCCTGTCACCTATTATTTCTCTGTGATTACTCTGTGACCTCTGATGTGAATTACTTAGAGAGGTCACACAGCTATGCAACTTCCTGTGGGGGTTAGATGCAGCACATGGAGCACATGGAGCTCATGATCTCTCCTAACCTGAGAGGATCTATGGTGGTGTGAGCATCCATTACCATCTAAGCACATGGAAGGAGCTGATAAGACAAATGTATAGTAATATGTATATATAAGCCTGTCTGATTATAATCTAACTACAAACTGTGAGTAAACAGATGTTTTGTTACTTCAACTTTAAAGTGACTCAGCAGTGAATTATTCAGGGGTGAATGAGAGAGAGATGAAGAAAGAAATTAACATTTCTAAAGCTGAAGCTGTGTGTACTAAATCTGCTAATTATTTACTACAAATAATCCAACAAAAGGGTTATGGGCCCAGGGCTCAGGAATTGAAAAAGAAGAGAAATATTACCAGGCAGAAAAAAAGGCCACATTTTTCTCTTAAGTTTTAAAGGAAAGATTCAGTCTGTCTCTCTCTCCCCCCACACAGCAGACAGAAGGCTAAGAAAATGGCTGAGGGAAGAAATTCACCATTGTTCTATTCTCTCAAGGTGCCTAGATTAACTGAGTTTAATTATCAGAAGTGGGAACTAAGATTCATATGTCTCCTTCGAGCAAAAGGATTAAATATATGCTTAGACCAAGACAGAACAGCTGAAAATATGGCTGAATGGGACAATGCAAACTATTATGTGAAGTGCATGCTTTTGGAAGCTCTCTCAGAGAAACAAGCCATATTAGTGGAGGGAAAAGATACACCAAAGGACATTTTATATAAACTGAGAACTATGTATGCAACTACATATGCAAAGCAGCAACCAATTTGGCTGGCAGAGTTGAATGAAACCAAATTAAGGGATAAAAGTAAATGTAATGATCACATTATGCATCTTATGTCTTCATTTCAAAAGCTAGAACTTTCTGGAATTCCCATGTGTGATGCATTGAAAAGAGCATTTCTTTTTACCTCACTATCAAAGAAGTTTGATGTTTTTAGGTCTGTAAATGAGGCCATTGAAGGGCAATCTTTTGAACAGACAACATCAAAACTAAGGCAGGAATGCATAATAAATGATTCTGAGGAGATGTGTTCTCAAAGCAAGTCAGAGAGAAATGAAACAAATTTCTTGGCAAAGAACAGAGGAAGGCGGAGCTATGGGAAAACTCCACCCAAGGGCAAGCTGATTTGCTACTCATGTGGAAAGGAGGGACATGTATCTAAATGGTGTAAGGAAACACAAAACACTCCCTCTAGCTCACCTAAGCCAATGGAACTAAAGAATTTTCAAACCAGGAAATGTATGAAGGACAAAGATAAACACAAGGGCTTTCTAATGGCAGAAAAATCTTTGACTATGGTAAATAATAATTCAAATGAAAGTACTTGGATTTTGGATTCAGGGAGCACATGCCATTTAACCAATTGTAAGAATTTCTTTCAGGAAATGTGTCCAGAAGAAGGTATTCTTAAAACTGCAAACGCAGGGACTGCTAAGATCCAAGCAAAAGGTATTGGATTCTTAAAATGCAAAGTGTCTAATGAAGTTAAAGAAATTCCTGTAAGTGATGTCTTGTATATTCCCCAAGCAGTTTGCAATATGCTTAGTGTATCTACATTAGATAAGAAGGGATTTGTGATTCATTTTGAAAACAGTAAGTGCACAATCTCTAAAAATGATGAAGTGTATGCTGAAGCTTTTATGCATAATGATGTTTATAAACTGAGCATTTCAGGTGAAGCCTCACATATGGCGCAAGTAAGGAAGAATGATGGTAAATGTAGTCTGGAAATCTGGCACCGCCGCCTGGGACATCGTGATTCTAAGGTGATCCAGGATCTTTACAGTAAGCAACTGGCCACCGGCATTCAGATAAGTGCAGATGCTGGTAAAATGGAGAAATGCATAGACTGTGTTACTCAAAAGGTGTGAGACCCTCATTTCCTGCATACACAGGAAATAGGAGTAATAAAGTGCTGGACTTAATACACAGTGACTTATGTGGACCGTTTAATATCCCATCATTGGGAAATAACAGATTTGTGCTAATATTCTTGGATGATTTCTCTAGATATTGTGTGGCCTATTTGCTGAAAGAAAAAAGTCAAGTCACAGACATGCTGAAGAAATACGTAGCCATGGTGAGCAACAAATTTGAAAGAAAACCAAAGGTTCTTCAGACCGACAATGGTGGTGAGTTCACTTCACAAAGCATGCGCACATTTCTAGAACAAGAAGGCATTCAACATATCACAACAGTAGCTTATACACCAGAGCAAAATTCTGTTGCAGAGAGAAAATTTAGGTCACTTGTGGAAATGACCAGATGTATGCTGTCAGATAGCAATCTCCCTAAAAGACTATGGGGGGAAGCCATTCTCACAGCAGTGTACCTACAAAACAGAATGCCAACTAAAGGCGCTGAGCGCACACCACATGAGACATGGCATGGTAGGAAGCCAAACCTGTCACACATAAGAACA
The DNA here is from genome assembly GCF_901765095.1 of Microcaecilia unicolor. Taxonomy (NCBI): domain Eukaryota; kingdom Metazoa; phylum Chordata; class Amphibia; order Gymnophiona; family Siphonopidae; genus Microcaecilia; species Microcaecilia unicolor. Next base: position 102,175,883 of record NC_044038.1, read on the forward strand.
TTTGGAAGTACAGCATATGCTCATGTACCAAAGCAAAGAAGGCATAAGCTGGATTCCACAACAGAAAGGGGCATTTTAGTTGGCTATGCTCCAGGACACAAAGGATATAGAATTTTGAATCTGAAACTGGCATTGTTGGCATAAGACATGTTACATATTTTGATGAAAACAAAAGGGTTGATAAAGGCTGGATTATCCCAGATGAGCCTTATCATCCAGAATATGAAACTAGAACCATAATAGACATGCCAGTGTATATAAATGCCATACCAAGGCATATGTCTGAAAGCAACTCATCTGTATCTAACGAGGAACAGGCAGAGGAAGCAGACACAGAAAGGATCATTGAAGAAGACAGTACAGTTGGAGAAGGGGAATCAATTGGAGAAGAACTCTCAGATTTAGAGGATGCGGAAAGGTCAGACCAACCTGTTGTCAGACGCTCATCCAGGGAAAACAAAGGTGTTCCACCCCCAAGACTGTCTTACCTAACAAAGTCAGCAGAAGCTCAAGAGCCCTTAACATGGGATGAGATTGAGAAAATGCCAGCAGAAGAAGCTGCTGAATGGCGTAAAGCTGCACAAGAAGAAATTGATGCATTGGATAAAAATAATACTTGGATTCTTACAAAATTACCTCCTGGCAAGAAAGCTATAGGATGCAAATGGGTATTCAAGTTAAAAAGGAATGCACAAGGAAAAGTGGAAAGGTATAAAGCCAGATTAGTCGCAAAGGGATATCTTCAAAAATATGGAGAAGATTTTGATGAAGTGTTTGCACCTGTAGTGAAACACACGACAATTAGAACACTTCTGAGCATTGCAGTCTCAAAAGGCATGCAAGTCAACCACGTTGATGTGAAAACAGCGTTTCTTCATGGAGATATAACTGAAGACTTGTACATGGAACAACCAACAGGTTTCATAAATACAAAACAAAGACAGCTAGTGTGTAAATTAAACAAAGGTCTTTATGGATTAAAGCAAAGTGCAGAATGTTGGAATGACAAATTGCATGAAATATTGACAAATTTAGGATTTAAGCAAGGTGAAGCAGATAAATGCTTGTACACTAGGTGCAGAAATGGACAATATGCATACATTTTAGCTTTTGTTGATGATCTGCTCATTGCAAGCAAAAGTGAGCAAGAGTACAAGGACATTGTAAAGTGTTTAAATCAGAATGTTGAGATAAAAGAACTTGGTAATGTGTCATACTATCTTGGTATAGAAATTGAGAAACAAAATGATGGTTCTTATCTTCTAAGCCAGAAGCAGAAAATAAATGAGCTTATTGAAAGTTTAGGTATGCAAGATGCCCAAGTTGTAAGCACTCCCATGATCACTGATTTTCTGAAGGATGAAACAGTAAGAGAACCATTACCAGATAACATCCAATATAGATCAGCCATAGGTAAGCTTTTATATCTAGCTACCACATACAGGGCTGATATAGCAAATGCAGTAGGAATTTTGAGCAGAAGGGTCAGCTCACCTACCAAATCAGATTGGACTGCAGTTAAAAGGATGGTAAGGTATTTAAAGGGTACCATTGATTGTAAATTAAAGATTTCAGCCAATAGTAATCCAAAACTAATATGTTACTGTGATTCAGATTGGGCAGGGGATCATTCTAATTATAAATCCACAAGTGGATATGTGTTTATGTATGGAAATGTACAAATTTCATGGGCCAGTCATAAACAAAGTATTGTGAGTTTGTCTTCTACAGAAGCTGAATACGTGGCTGTATCGGAAGCGTGCAGAGAACTGATGTGGATTGAAAAACTTATGCTGGATTTTGGAATAGCTGAACAGAGACCAATCCAGATAATGGAAGATAATCAGAGCTGCATCCGACTGTCACAGAATGACAAGGTTCAGTCACGCACCAAGCACATCGCAACGAAATACCACAACGTGCGAGAGTTGGCGAAAGAAGGGGTCATCAGTCTACACTATTGTCACACCAGTGAGATGACAGCTGACATCATGACCAAACCGTTACCCAGAGAACATTTTGGTGAATCTGCGTATAAAGCTTGGACTTTGTATGAATAATAATTGCATGACAGTTATGCATGAGAAGGGGTTTGTTGGAATGTAATTGTATTTACATGCATTGCCTGTCACCTATTATTTCTCTGTGATTACTCTGTGACCTCTGATGTGAATTACTTAGAGAGGTCACACAGCTATGCAACTTCCTGTGGGGGTTAGATGCAGCAACATGGAGCACATGGAGCTCATGATCTCTCCTAACCTGAGAGGATCTATGGTGGTGTGAGCATCCATTACCATCTAAGACACATGGAAGGAGCCTGATAAGACAAATGTATAGTAATATGTATATATAGCCTGTCTGATTATAATCTAACTACAAACTGTGAGTAAACAGATGTTTTGTTACTTCAACTTTAAAGTGACTCAGCAGTGAATTATTCAGGGGTGAATGAGAGAGAGATGAAGAAAGAAATTAACATTTCTAAAGCTGAAGCTGTGTGTACTAATCTGCTAATTATTTACTACAAATAATCCAACAAATTATCTATTCTTACATCTCTGGTTATACGGCGAGGAGTTTCTAGTTGGTGGTTTTATATGGTCCTAAGCATCATGATCCGCATTTCTTTCATGTGTTGTTGCAACATTGCCTGCAGTATGGCACACTTCGCTTGGTGGTCTTGGGAGACTTCAATCTAGTTTCAGATCCTTGAGTAGATTGTTCTAGCCCACTATCTTCGCACTATAAGGGGCCCCGGGCTAACACGTTCTCTAACTTCTTTGCTGGTCTCCATTTGATAGATGCATGGCATGCTTTACACCCAGGCGAACGTGACTACACCCATCATTCTCGGCACATGGGATTCAAGCACGGTTAGATTATATTTTAGTAGAGTGCACACTTTTCACGTCGATCTTCTCTGCTGTAATAGGCCTCGAGGAGATTTCTGATCATGCACCTATCTGGATAGATGTAGAGCTATCCATTGAGGAGAGAGTTGGTCCTGGGTGGTGCTTTCCTAGCTATCTGCGTGAGGACACTCACTTTCAGAAATTCATCCAGGACAAGTGGATGGATCATGCAGCTAACGATGCAGAACATATTGAACAGCCTGTCTTATTTTGGTCCGCTTCGAAAGCAGTACTACAAGGAGACATAATTGCTTATGTCCACGCCCGTAAAAGGCATTTAGCGGCAGGAATATTACTACTGGAATCACTGGTACTTAAGGCTAAACAAGCTTACACTAAGCGGCCAACTAGGACGACACTGGAAAATTTGCAGGCCGCTCAGGCGGCCTTAAACACCTTGTTACATGAAAAGGAATCTAATTCTTTATTATATCACAAATATAAATTACATCGTTTTGGCAATCGTCCCGGGTCGGTTGCTCACTCGAATAATTAAAACCAGAGGTGGCTCAAGAGCAGTGGTTACCTTATGGGATTCTAATGGGGTTCTCACTAATAACCGCAATCAGATAGCTCAGATATTTACTAACTATTTTACCACGTATACACAGCAGAACCAAGTCCTGATACTCATGGTCTTTCTGATTGTTTACAGAAAGCGGGACTACCTCAACTAAATGCACAAGAGTTAGAAATATTAAATGCCCCGCTCACGATGTCTGAATTGCAGGCAGCGATTAAAGGTTTAAAGTTATACTCTGCCCCTGGCCCCGATTGATTTACAGGTGAATATTACAAAATATTACCTCCGCAGGCCTTGGGAGCTTTGCAAACATATTATGAAGTGATTCAGACAGGCCAGTTTCCTGTCCATGCCAATACGGCCTTGATTACTTTATTACCGAAGCCAGGTAGCCTGCCAGAACAGGAAGCCTATTATCAACCCATATCGCTGCTTAATGTAGACATTAAGCTGTTTTCTAAGATCCTGGCTGAACGTTTGGCGCAGTGCCTCCCTAGGCTTATAAGCCCCGAACAGGTGGGGTTTGTACGCCAGCATCATTCTGTGCACAATGTTCGGCGTCTGTTGCTTGCAATGGCTCACTGTCGCATATCTGGGATACCATCTCTGATTGTAAGCCTCGATGTTGAGAAAGCCTTTGATAGAGTGGGCTGAGACTATTTATTTTATATTTTGTCTCATATGGGATTTAGTGGGTGGTATTTGCAGGCCATAAAGTCCTTATACACTCTTCCCTCAGCTAGTCTACTGGTAAATGGTATTAGGGAACCAGAGTTTCCTGTTACTAGGGGTACCAGGCAGGGATGTCCCCTTTCTCCTCTACGCTTTTTGCTTTCCTTGGAACCATTATTGCGCATGCTGTCTTTACTGGATGAGGTCAGGGGTGTGTCTCTTGATAAAAACCTTAGCATATGCAGATGACCTATTGGTGGTATTGACAGATCCACCTCAGTCCCTTGAGAAATTGATAACATGCTTAAAGCAATATGGCACATTCTCAGGGTTCTTGTTAATCTGGAGAAGTCAGAGGTGCTGGCTCCCTTGCCTAGTTCCAGGGCGGGGTGGCGCGGGGTTTTCCTCACTTTGCTGGCCCAAAATTCACTTGGGGCACATATTTTTATTTATTTTGTTACATTTGTACCCCACACTTTCCCACTCATGGCAGGGCTCAATGCGGCAGGCAATGGAGGGTTAAGTGACTTGCCCAGAGTCACAAGGAGCTGCCTGTGCTGGGAATCAAACTCAGTTCCTCAGGACAAAAGTCCACCACCCTAACCACTAGGCCACTCCTCCATCAGATCTTAGACAACTCTACTCATTGAACATTCAGCACCTGTTACATGAGACACAGAAGAGGTTACAGTCATGGAGGGCCTTTCCTATATCCTTGTTAGGATGTATAGCCTTATATAATATATTTATTGTACCCAAATGGCTGTATGTATTCCAACTTTTACCTTTATTTTTGAAAAAGTCAGATGAGAGAAAATTGAATAAATTGTTGCAAGGTTTTTTGTGGAGAGGCAGAGGGGCCCAGCTCCCCGTTTCTACTTTGCATATTCCAGTGGAATACGGAGGCCTAGGCCTGATCAGTATGTGCTGCATCACCATAGTGAGTGGAATGCGGCATATTAATGGCTGGTTCCGTACTAAGCAGGACTATTCTAACACTTTGCTGGAACTTTCTTTATCTCCTGAAGTTCATTTCAGTGGCCTCTTGCATACGGCGGGGGCAGGGTCCTGACAATTCTGAAACTTTTCTCCATCGTGACCACAGTGAAAGCAGTTTGGAAATGGATTGCCGCCTACACCATTTTTTCTCCAGATTTACACAATTTCTCTCCAGCTGTAATAATTCCGCCTTTTCTCCAGGTCAGATGGACACATTAAAGCTTTTAGTGGCCTGCAGGAGGAATTTGCTATTGCGGGCAAAGATGTTTTTTTTTCATGTGCAACTGAAACACGAAACCTCGCTCCCTTGGGACAGTCTGGCAGAAGATGTAGAGGAGCTTTCCAAGGCATTTTCACTGGAGGCGCAGCAAACAGTGCCACTCTCCTTTCATCACTGGCACATTTGTGACTTTAGTCCTGAACTGGATTATAACTGTTTACTAGTGCAATGGAGGGGCAAACTCAAGTTTTCTCTGACTGTGTCGCAACTTAACTCTCATATCCTTGCCCTGCGGCATCAATCACCTTCTGCCCTGCATTGGGAATTACAATACAAATTTGTACTTCGCTTATCTCTCTATATAAAACGCACCACCAACGTTCTGAAGCCTCACTTTTCCAACGTTCTAAATGTGAGGCGCCAGAGATCAATTTTTCATCCATGACTGTCTGCCCCGCCCACACGTCAAGCGTGATGACCTCGTGGGCGGAGCAATGACACTCACAGACCGTGTCGCACTTCTGATTGGCTGAGTTGGGTGAAGCCAAGGATGACGTCGCCAGCACAGCTGCTCCACAAAAAAACCAAGGAAAGGGGGAGGAGTAGGGAAACACGCTACGCGTGTTTCCCTACTCCTTCCCCTGCCTAGGAATTCATGCAACTCAGCACCCCCCCCCCTTCCGATACAAACACAAAAAAAAACTCCCCCCCACAATGCATCTCATTTTACAACTACAGGCAACGCGCAAACATGAAGATCAGCCTCCTTTCCTTTCCAGGGTCACAGTTCAAATTCCTCAACTCCATCCATGGATCTCATTTCTCATCTACAGGTAACGCACGAGAACGAAGATCCGCCTCCTTTCCATCCAGTGTCAGAGTTCAAATTCCTACAGCTCACCCACAACCCCCCCTTCCGATACCACAACTACTACTTATCATTTCTATAGCGCTACTACACGTACGCAGCGCTGTACACTTGAAACCCCTCCCCCCATGCATCTCACTTTACATCTACAGGCAATGCACGAGAACGAACATCCGCCTCCTTTAAGTTATGACAGCAAGCAAGGAATCACCCTGACAGCAACAAATCACCCACTCCTTTCCTAGCAACCAGGAAGAGATTTTGCAGCCAATCAGCGATGGTCTTATTGTTGGTGCTCCTGCGCTTGGGGCTGACTACTACTCTGTGCTCTGAAGAATTGTTTTCACGAGGCAGGGTTACAAATGACACAGCTTCCCCGTAGCAGATTGGGAAACGCTTAACATGATCCTAAAAGATGCAACGGGGAGGACTCCCCTCTTCCAGCAGCAAGCAAACCAGCCAAGCAAGCTCGCTCCTGAAGTGTTAACGTTGATGTGGCAATAAAAGGGTTACAGGCTGCAGTCGCTGACATGGTACCATTGTGCTTCTGAGGAGGACACGGGACAGAAAAACACAGATTTCTTTTACATTCAATGTGTATTTCCCATGTTAACATGGTAAAGCACTTTCAGCACTGCTTTTGCACTTAACCTGCAGTTCACACAACAACATTTTTGAAAGCTTTCTTACCTTTTACCATATGCTTACAATATTTAATTACTTGAAAGGAGTATTGACAATTCTTTTCCAAGCATTTCATTCATGAAATACCTCAGTCAGTAATCTCTTTTCTTCACACACACTCACAGTCTGTCTCTCTGTCTTACTCACACAAACACTCTGTCACAGTGACCGCCCCTGTGGTCCACACACACACACACACTCTCTCTCTCTGTATCTCTCTGTCACACAAACACACACACACACTCTTTCAATCCCTCTGTCTCACTCTCACACACACTCACTGTATGATTCACACAGTCTGTCTCTCTGTCTTACACACACTCACACTCTCTATCACACACACACACACACACACTTTCAATCTCTCTGTCTCACTTTCACACACACTCACTGTATGATTCACACAGTCTGTCTCTCTGTCTTACACACACTCTCACTCACACAAACACTCTGTCACAACGACCGCCCCTGTGGTCCTGCACACACACTCTCTCAAATCAGATGGAAGGGAGCAAGGGGGTCAAGGAACTCAGTTCCACACACACACTCTCTGTATCTCTCTGTCGCACAAACACACAGTCTCTATCACACACACACAGACACACTCTTTCAATCCCTCTGTAGCACTCTCACACACACACACTCTCGGACTCACACAGTCTGTCTCTCTGTCTTACACACACTCTCACACACACAAACACTCTGTCAAAAAGGACCGCCCCTGTGGTCCTACACAGGGCCTCCTCCTTCCTCATTATACACCCTTCACTATTACTCCATCTCATTACAATACTTTAATATTAAATATTTGGTTAACAAAAAACAACTAATCAATATAACCTTGCTAGCGCCCGTTTCATTTGTGTCAGAAACGGGCCTTTTTTACTAGTCTATATAAATTCTCACTTTGAACATTCTGAAGCTCACTCTGTGGCAGGGACACACTGAAGCCCTACAGTGTTGGTAGGCTAGGCTGTCAGCACCACTCACCTCATGCACCCCTCACTCTCAGTCAGAGACCCACCCACAGCCACGCCCCTTCCGGACATAATTCGCAACCTCAACGTTCTAAATGAAGCTGCAACTTCCTCTTGCATGGTGGTGTAGACCAAAATTTGTATTTTTCACCCAGGACTGTCTGCCCCACCCTCGCATCACGACATCGTGACGTGGAGGGCGGAGCTATGACAATTGACAAATCGCATCACCCAGCAGCCCCGCCCTCGCATCTAGACGTCATGACATGAAAAAACAAACCACAACACGACTACTGCGCTCTGCAATGCCTGCCCCACGCAGTCCCTCCATGCTCCAGCCTGCCACCCACGGAACGACAACACAGAAACACAAAGGAAGCAACGCCCCTTCCAGGCTCTGAAATGCTCTGCACCCCCCCCCCCCCCCCCCCCACACACACACACACACACACAGCAACATCAACCCCCTTGCCACCCTTCCCTCGCTGTCCGGCCGCTGCTGCAAACAAAAAAAAACGGACACAACCTAAAGGTGAGAGGGAGGGAGGCAGCAGGCAGGCAGGCAGCCTGAACTCTGAGGGAGGGAGGGAGGGAGCGAAGCAACCAAACAACCAACTAGCCAGCCTGAATGTGGGTGGAACGAAGGGAGGGAGCCAGCTTGATCATGGCAGTGCCAGGGATGAAAACCTTGCTAGCGCCCGTTTCATTACTCTCAGAAATGGGCCTTTCTTACTAGTATATATATATATTTCTCTTCGCCATGCCTTTCATATGGGGCTTTCCCCTTGGAAATCGTGTCCAAAATGTGGAACTGAAGAAGCGACCCTGGGACATATGTTTTGGTCTTAGCTTTTGGAAGGAATTATTAACACAAGTTTCTAAAATGTGGCGCTCAGGCTGGCACTATGACTCCACACTCATGTTTGGCCTTCAGAGGCTAGGCCCACCGTCTTTTCCTGGATATAGCTCCTTCGTGACAAAGGTTACTATAGTTGCAAAGCAAGTTATTTTGGCAGATTGGTTATCTACCAACAAACCTTCACACCAACATTGGCGCTCACGAATGATTCATTTATTTAGACTGGAACGTATGGGTATCCAAGACTTTGCCCTTTCTTCAGGAGAAAAATGCTGGAGCCCATTTTGGAATACCTTGACCTCTGCATCTAGGAGTCGTCTGCTCAATTTGTAAAAGACAGTTTGGGGGGCTCAGCACATAAGGTAAAGGAGCTATGCACCTGGGAGCTTTTTCTGAAGTCCACTGCAGTGCCCCCTAGGGTGCCCGGTTGGTGTCCTGGCATGTCAGGGGGACCAGTGCACTATGAATGCTGGCTCCTCCTACGACCAAATGGCTTGGATTTAGTCGTTTTTGAGATGGGCATCCTCGGTTTCCATTATCGCCGAAAATCAGGGATGACCATCTCTAGGGACGGCCATCTCTAGGTCGACCTAAATGTTGAGATTTGGATGTCCCCGACTGTATTATCAAAACGAAAGATGGCCGCCCACCTTGTTTCAATAATACGGGTTTCCCCACCCCTTCGCGGGGACGTCCTGCGAGGACGCCCTCAGGAAAACTTGGGCGCCCCGTTTGATTATGCCCCTCTTATATTAGTGTCCTAACCTTAGCAGCCAATCCGTTTAGTTTCTTTTTAACCATTTTCCTCATTTTATTATAGTTGCCCTTTCGAAAATTAAATGCAGCTACAGTAGATTTCCTTTGCGGTTCATACCAGATAGTAGCTCAAACTTGACCATGTTATGATCACTATTTCCCAGGGGACCCAACACCGCCACCTCTCAGACTATGCCCTGCACGCCACCAAGGACCAGATCCAAAATGGCTCCCCCTCTAGTCAGTTCCTGGACCAGCTGCTCCAAGAAGCAGACATTTATTACATCTAGAAATTTTATCTCCCTGGCACTCCCTGATGTATCATTTATCCAGTCAGTATCGGGGTAATTGCCAGAGAGAGTCGGAGATGGTGTGATGTGTCATGAGCTTGGAGGGGACTTTAAGGAATTCAAGATTATGTTGGGTACAAGGCTGGACTTTAAGTGAACTATGAAGATATCATCAGTCAAGATAAGTACCCATTCCAAGTGATGTTTTTTTTGAAAGTTTAGTCTCCATTATCAGTGTTTGTTGAGGCACTATGGCAGCGTTTTTGTGAATTTGATATAGTGGAGTTTTTTTTTGTGAAGACATATGATTGAAGTGGTTCCCTCATTAAACAAAAGGCGTGTCCTTTAAAAACGATGAAGTTCCGATTTTTCTGAAGTCTTTTTTTCTCCACTTTTTTCATTATTACCTGCCATAGTTGCCCCCAAACACATTGTATGCAAGGTAGAATTTTGAAAGACTTTTGGTTATTGAAATCACCCATTATTATAGCGTTGCCCAGTTTGCCAGCTTTCCTAATCTCTGTAAACATTTCTTCATCTGTCTGTTCATTGTGTCCTGGCAGATGGTAGTACAGCCCTACAAGAATAGTCCTTCCCTTCACACATAGTAATTCCACGCTGCTGTGTCACGTGAAATTTTATTTCATTTGACTCACTATGAATTAACAAAAGAAACAGACCAGACATTTCTATGGCTACATTTTCATTAAGAAGAATTAAAATAGTAAAGATAACAATGTGAAACTAAATCAAAAGGTTAAACTCTCAGAAATTTGGAATATAAAAAAAGGTTTTCATTTGCAATAGAAAATTGACATAATTGTCTTTAGATTATTTTCAGAATTCAATTCCAGATCCTGGTGATGGCTTTCAAAATCGTATTTTCTTCCTCCACTCCCTAACTGACTTCTATTAATATCTTGCATATCCCTGCTTGTTCTCTACATAGCATTCATGACTCTCGGCTAAGTGTCCCATCAACGATATGAGCCAGGCTTGACTACATGCCAGTGTGCCTTCTCTCATACTGATCGCTCACACTTGAACACTCTCTCTCTCTCTCTCTCTCTCTCTCTCTCTCTCTCTCGTCTCTCTCTCTCTCTCTCTCTCTCTCTCTCTCTCTCTCTCTCTCTGTACCTTCCAAATGTTTGCTCCTAGGTTTAAAGCGGCACTTAAGATCGTTCTGTTTACATATGCTTTTGCCAGTTATATGAAATCCATCGTCTAGTCCAGTGGAACTGTCTGTTCATTAGCTGTTTTTTTTATTGATAAACATCTGTTACTTTTTTGGATATTCTTTGTAACCCTCTTTCCATAGCTATGGTAATCCTGTCCTATGTAATAATTTGGTATTCTTTTAATTTCAATTTATGTACCTGATATGAGATTCTTGTTATATCACCTTTCTGTAGTGCAACAAAGCAATTTACATACTACATATAGGTTCTTGCTCTGCCTCTAGTAGATTCACAATCTAAGTTTTCTGCCTGGAGCAATGGAGGGTTAAGTGACTTGCCCAGGGTGAAAGGGCTACAGTGGGAAGTGAACTTTGCTTCTTTCCTGGTCCTGAGCCCACTGCATTTAGGCTACTCCTCCACTAGGTAAAAGGAAGTTTTCAGTCCAGGGAATTTACCCAGCTAGCTATTAAGCTACCTGGGCAAATTCTTTTGAAAATATCCTAATACTGCTTCCACCCAGTCTATATCAGAGCTTCCAAAATATGGGTCGGAAGCCCAAATGGGGTCACAAATTGGCTGGGCTCTCTATAGGTGCATCATTATTTTGCACCTGGGAGGTCACAGCTAAAAAAAAGATTAGTAAGCATCAGACAAAACTAAATATATTATTTTGCTTCTTCCACTTGTGATGCTTTTTCATACGTTAAGTTTGTAACTTTTTACCTCTGACAGACTGCCTATAAATCTTACTCTTTTTGACAGTTTACCCTTTGCATCTCTAGTTTGTATAAGAGGCAATGGAGGAAGAAATGACTTGCTCAATTACTCCGTTTCTCAGCCCATTACTGCAGAGCTACCACGTTACCCAGTTCCAGGATGGAGACTTATTTATCTATTTATTTATTTATTTATTAGGATTTTTTTATCACCTTTTTGAAGGAATTCACTCAAGGCGGTGTACAGTAAGAATACAGTTGACAGTCTGTTTGTTGTACTTACATCCTGGTTCACAGTGTTATTTCTAGTCCTTGATTCTACCCATTCAAGTGAGGGGAAAGGGAAAGGGGATGGGATTTGATATACCGTGGTTACAATCAAAGCGATTTACATTTGATTTACATATTATATACATGTACTTATTTTGTACCTGGGGCAGTGGAGGGTCGCTTCAGGTTTCATAATGCAATAGGATAGGGTTGTCTGGTATACAGGACTGACCTAAAATCTCCCTCCTAGAACTGGGTATCTAGGCAGCTCTTCAGCTCTAGCCATTAAGCCACTCCATTTAAAGTATGTGCTTGTCTAGTCCCCATACTCATTCACAAACTACTACTGCCTCCACACCCACAGCTAGGCCCTGCACTTTTCTCTACTACCTCTGGAGAGCTGAAATGTTGGGAGGAAAGGGCATGAATGAAGATCTGGAGGATTGGGGGGAGAGGCGGGGACAGCAAGGTAGGGTGACCCACAAATGCATAGTTGCCTAAGACCCAATATAGTGTTAATCAAGCACTGGATGGAGGGAACAATTTTATTGCCTAGACGCTTGTGGAAGGGAGCACAGGCAAATGGACAGCTTTTCCATGGGTCAGAGGTTATGGAAAAAAGCACAAGGCAACTGATAACTCTTTTATTGGTCAGAAGACCAGATAAGGACAGTAGTTAGCTGGGAGAGCTCCTAGGTTGGTCTGAAGCCATGGAAATGAACCTTGCCAGCAAATCAAGTTTCTTATTGATTCCCCCATTTCTTCTCTGTTTTTCATTGTCTCTTTCCCATACAGTTCTTATTCTCTCTTTCACAGGCAACTGGGAGAGTCCTTCTACTGATGAGGGACTTAAAACCTGTATTTCTGAAATGCACTAACTTTGTATTATTCTAACCCTAAGTTAACACTATGCTAATGTCTTCATTCAATTCATCTTAGCTGATCTGGGGATTTCAAATGACAGGGGGCATGCAGGATATATGGTGGCTTCTGTCCTTCAGCTTACAGTGATACTACCAGACTGGATGAGAGCTGAAGGACAATGGGACAGAGGAATTTATCTCATCTAAGACCCACTTCTGAAGTTTTAATGGAGGAAGGTCAGTTTGACCTGTTACCTCAACAAATGTCATTGCAACTTTATCTGTAAAATGTTCAAGGGGGTTTGGACGAAGGGCTGGGTAAGCTGTAATGTAAAGTGACAAAAAGTGTCTTTCAATCTCTCCTAATAATGCTTATGAAACTGAAAAAGAGTTTCAGACATCTCTCTCTTTCCCTCTGGCTGTTTCTCTCAGTTAGTTTCTATGTTTCTATCTGCTTGGTTCTCTGTTTTTTTTTTTTTTTTCATTCTCTTTTCCACTGTGCCTTTTATATCTTTTATGGCTGGCTGCATCTGAGTCTCACTCATGTTTCTGTCCCATTCTGCTTTTTCTCCACCCCCCCCCCCCCCCCCACACACACACACACACAAACACACTCTCTCTCACTCATACTCATTCTTTTGTCTCTCTTCCTTTCCTACTGTTACTGTAGTTTCTCTTTCTGTTACTGCCTATCTCTTGTTCTTTATTGTTCTCTGTGAGGGGCATAATCGAACGCGAACACCCATCTCCATGGGCGTCTATCTCGGAGGATGGGTCCGCGAAGGGGCGGGACAGACCGTATTTTGAAAAAGATGGGCGTCCATCTTTTGTTTCGATAATACGGTTGGTGTCGGGCAAATGCATCGGATTTGGGCGGATTTGAGCTGGGCAGTATCAGTTTTCAGCGATAATAGAAACCGAAGGCGCCCAGCTCAAAAACAAACAACTCCAAGGCATTTGGTCGTGGGAGGGGCCAGGATTCGTAGTGCACTGGTCCCCCTCACATGCCAGGACACCAACCGGGTACCCTAGGGGGCACTTGTAACAATTAAAAAAATAATTAAAATACCTCCCAAGTCCATAGCTCCCTTACCTTGGGTGCTGAGCCCCCCAAATCCCCCCCAAAACCCACTCCCCACAACTCTACACCATTACCATAGCACGTATGGGTGAAGGGGGACACCTAGATGTGGGTACAGTGGGTTTTGGGGGCGGTTTGGAGGACTCCCATTTACCAGCCCAATTGTAACAGGTAAGGGGGGATGGGCGGCCCACCTGCCTGAAGTCCATTGCACCCACTAACAACTGCTCCAGGGACCTGCATACTGCTGTGATGGAGTTGGGTATGACATTTGAGGCTGGCATACAGGCTGGAAAAAAAAAGTTTTTGAAGTTCTTTTTTTGGTGGGAGGGGGTTAGTGACCACTGGGGGAGTCAGGGGAGGTCATCCCCGATTCCCTCTGGTGGTCCTCTGGGCAGTTGGGGCACTTTTTGGAGGCTTGTTCGTGAAAAAAAAGGGTCCAAAAAAGTGGCCCAAATTCTTGCTTCTGCCACCCTTCTTTTTTCCATTATCGACCGAGCACGCCCATCTCTCCTCGGCCGATAAATACGCCCCAGTCCCACCTTCACCATACCTCCGACACGCCCCCGTCAACTTTGTCCATTCCCGCGACAGACTGCAGTTGGAGACGCCCAAAATCGGTTTTCGATTATACCGATTTGGGCGCCCATGAAAGAAAGGCGCCCATCTCCTGATTTGTGTCGAAATATGGGCGTCTTTCTCTTTCGAAAATAAACGTGTGTGTGTCCCCTAACTTTAATAGATTCAGAGTTCATTACATAAAGAAGATACACAGCTGACTTCTGCAAATAAAAATTGACCCTGTTCACTAAGCCTGCTTATCTCACTTCACAGAGTATAAGCCCTGTCCTCTGAGCTCCACAATAACAGTTCTGGAGGGTGTGGGAATGCCAGCTCATGCCCCAGCTGCACTTCACTAACGGTTTCCCCAGCATGCATGGCAGACAGAATCCCAATAAGCCCAAGAAACACTTACTCTGGACTGAAAACCGTTTCCCTTCTTGGGTGGTGGCACCAGAGAGTCCTCTCTGAAAGTTCCCGTCTTTGCTGCTTTGCCCTGTGTTTAGGGGTGAAGGGAACTTGACGGGTGAGTGCTGCAGCTGTCAAACAGTGGCTTCTGCTCTCGGAGGGGCGTGGCCGTCTGGTAAAGATATCTAAACAGCCCTTGTTTACTGTCCAGCTTTTCCTCTCCTTTTCTGTCTCCCTGCCTCCCTCCCTCTGCCATTTCCCCTCACTCTCTCACACTGTGCAGGGAAGCTGTGCTGTAATTTAGCCCTTTTTTGGCTCACTTCCATCTCCAGGTTGGGAGCAGGGGTAGAAAGGATAAACGGGGAGAAAGATTACACAGTCCCAGCAGTCAGACAGGATATGGGACTGCCTCAGCCTCAAAGCTCAGGATGTGGAGGATCTGGATGAAATAGGGAAAGGGCCAGGGGGAGGGCCCACTTCTGATTTACTAGGGGGGATGTTCTGTGAATGTCCTTCTTGAAATAAAACTGTTTCTGCTTCATAGCTGTCTGCTTTTGTTCTTTCTTCAGCGCTCGACAAGCAGTGTGCACAGTTCATTACAGAGTGCCAAATTCCCAAATTATTACTATTACTACTTATTTCTATACTACTAGACATAGGCAGTGCCTGTACACAAACACCTAAGAGACAGTCCCTGCTCAACATAGTGGCCTAGTGGTTAGGGGGGTGAACTTTGGTCCTGGGGAACTGAGGAACTGAGTTCAATTCCCACTTCAGGCACAGGCAGCTCCTTGTGACTCTGGGCAAGTCACTTAACCCTCCATTGCCCCATGTAAGCCGCATTGAGCCTGCCATGAGTGGGAAAGCGCGGGGTACAAATGTAACAAAAAAAAATAACCTAGAACATTCTGTAGAAGTCCTAAACATTGCTATAATAACAAACTATAGGATACCAAAGTCAGACAGCCTTTCCAAGAAACAATCTCAATAGTTTTCTGCGCAACTCAAGGATAAATTCTCGAGGCAAGAGTTATAGTCGTTCCTTAAACCACTCAGGTTCATCAAAAAACACCTCTCACACGACCTTACCTAACACCTTCTCATCTAAATCCTCATATACCTTCAGCCTATTATCAATTGTATTTAAGATCATGTAATGACTACATCATGATAACACTCTGTAAGCCACATTGAGCCTGCAAAAAGGTGGGGAAATGTGGGGTACAAATGCAATAAATAATAATAATAGTATGCGTAGGCAGCACATTCTTCTCGGCATCCCTTCTCACGCATGAGACCTTTATTGATATGAGAAACATAACACTGGATACATTGTACTATGATGAATTAGTTCCCTTGGATTTATTAAAAAGGGCGGGGAGTTGTATACCTCTATTGTGAACTGAGCCATTATCTAACTTGTCTACCACATAAATCCACCATATTAAACGAAGCTGGGCTACCATAACCAAATCCTAGCAGTGGAAGATTAACCCCTGTCTCCCTGGCCCAGTGTCTGCCATGTCACTAAGACAACCATTGCTCCTGTGACAAATCATGCTTGCCACTCTACTGTTACATCACGCTAAGGTGCCTGTTTCTCCCTGTTCTGCATGAACATTAATTTTTATTGGATTGGGAGCACCACCACAGACCCAGAACAGGGAGCTTCTTCTGGGTATCCTCTCCCAGCCCTCACCTGTAGGCATACTATCTGTGACCCCACCTTCAAGGATGAAAAGTACATCCTACTATACCCAGATTAATACCTCAGATATACTTCATCAAAACGGAGGTAAAGGGGAAAGGGAAATGGGACTTGATATACAGCCTTTCTGAGGTTTTTTTTTTGCAACTACATTCAAAGCGGTTTACATATATTCACGTACTTATTTTGTACCAGGGGCAATGGAAGGTTAAGTGACTTGCCCAGAGTCACAAGGAGCTGCAGTGGGAATTGAACTCAGTTCCCCAGGATCATAGTCCACTGCACTAACCATAGTAACATAGTAGATGACGGCAGAAAAAGACCTGCACGGTCCATCCAGTCTGCCCAACAAGAAAAACTCATATGTGCTACTTTTTGTGTATACCTTACCTTGATTTGTACCTGTCCTTTTCATGGCACAGACCGTATAAGTCTGCCCAGCACTATCCCCGCCTCCCAACCACCAGCCCCGCCTCCCACCACCGGTTCTGGCACAGACCGTATAAGTCTGCCCAGAACCATCCCCACCTCCCAACCACAAGTCCCGCCTCCCACCACCGGCTCTGGCACAGACCATATAATTTTCGATAATTTTCAGACGAATTATCGACGAAAACCAAGGTTTCAATGTATTTAACAATGTTTTTATTGTTCTATAGATTACCAAGCCAATGCTTTCAAAACTCTTACAGGAAAATTTTCAGATAACTATCTTCTTTGAATAAACAAAAATTGTATTTTAACACAGTTTTAACATCAACGGCTTACACTAAATTACTTTAATTTATAGGAAGTGATTCTTTGTGTTTTATTTAACAGGTTCCTCACCGGTCTTGCAGGTAAGTATTAAATATTTGTTTAGCTAGTCTCTTATGTATCTCAGTTCTCAGGGCACTTGTGTAACTGAATTAATAAACTTAGCTGTTTCTTCCAGCTTTCTTGAATTTCTTCTGCTCTTGGTCTTTCTTTTATCGTTGGGTGCCTTTGATGTGTTGATAATAACTGGAACCAGGTCCGGCTGTACCTACTACACTATTCTTTACAAAATTAAAGGGAGAAACCTAATCCCTAATTTATTTCACTGAAGAATTCTCTTTAAAATTTTATAATACTTCCCTAACTAGCTTTCCCAATAAAAATAATTTATAATTATAGATCCCTATGCTCAACCCACCCACAAATAATTTTAAATATCAATATTCTTATCATCAAATATTAAATGGCTGAGCTTATGATAACATTCAGTGACTTTAAAGTTCTCTGAAAAGTTTCAGCACTCTGCTGTAATAAATTTCAATTCAGTTTAATTTCTTTTACTAAAATAATTTGTTTTAAGTCTCTGTAGAGCTTTATTATTTAATTAGTCCTCACAGAGCCTACTTCAGTATGAACAATTCCAAATGTTACATAAGACCATACATTTGACATTAATTTTCAGTGTGACTACTTAGTAATGTACTAAGCCACATCAAATGCTTAAACCATTAATAATATTGTTAAAATATTAGATTATTTTTCTCTTAAATACATCTCACCTCAGCTCTCAAACACACCTCTAGAAGCCTAAAAACACCCACAAGGCTTCTTTAATTAATTAAGTCCAGTCACTTTCACACACCTCAATAAAATCAAAATATTAACTCTTATCTGTTTTTAAACAGATATTTTCACTTTACGGAACTCAAACCACCAATACAGGTCTGTTCAGCATCAAACTCTGCTCCCAACTACCACACTGAGCTGTTTGTCACTCACCTGAGAGTTCCAGTAGCATGCGGAACACTCAGCCCATGCACACAGACTACTCAGTTTCACTACACTGCTCACTGCCTCTACACCAAATCTAGAAGGAGCCAGGTAATCTTTTAAAATTTAACCCATAGGGTTACATATCCATTACCAGTGAAAATCATCAGGTAAAAATGTTGTGCCTCCTCTGAGAGGTATGTCAAGTCCTCCCTGAAAGAGACTCTATCATATCTTATCTTTCTGCCTCCCAACCACTGATTTTTTAGACCCACTGTTCCAGAAGTTGTAATTCACCCATCACATCCTGGGAATCATGTCACAACATAACAAGACTGTGTCTGGTGAGCCCCTTCTAGCTGCATTGATTAGCTGTTTCCATAAAAGCTTTCCCAGTTCATTGTCTATGTGTATTATTAAAGCATCCGGAGCAGCACAGGAAATCAAGTGATTAGGCAATGCCAGTCTACTGAGCTCATTTTTGAAAGAGAAAAACATTTAAAAAGTGGCATAAACTGGCAGATTGACATTTTTCTCAGCAAAACATTCAAATCAGTATTTTTGAAACCAATTTTTGCAGATGTTTTTCTATGCTGTTCATCTGCAATGCATCCAAATCTTAAGGCGACGTGGTGGGAACATGTTAAGGGTAGGATTTGGCGTTCCTAAGATTTGTATATTTTTCAGCCATAATGGAACAAATCAAAAATGTCCAGGACTAAAACTAAGATGTTTTGAGCTAGACCTGTTTTAATAATGAGTAAGCCACAAAAAAGTGCCCTAAATGACCAGATGACCACTGGTGTTTTAAAGGAATAACCCCCTTACTCCCCCAGTGGTCACTCAGTGGTCACTCACCCCCTCCCACCCCCCAAAGATGTGAAAGAAACAGTACATACCAGCCTCTATGACAGCCTCAGATGTTATAGCCAGTCCTAGTAGAGCAGCAAGCAAATCCCTGGAGTAGGCTAGTGGTTGGTGCTGTGTACTGTGGAGAAGGGGACCCAGGCCTATAATCCACTCTAAAACTGTTACACTTGTGGTGGAAAGTCTGAGCCCTTCAAAACCCACCAAAAACCTACTAAACCCAGATATAAGTGACACCTGCAGCCATAAGGGCTGCTGTAGTGGTGTATAGTTGGGTAAAGTAGGTTTTTGGTGGGATTTGAAGGGCTCTCTATGCAATATAAGGGAGCAATGGTGAGATGTGTACAGGGGAGCTTTTATCAAGTGCAGAAAACTATAACTTATCTTCGCACTGCTGGAAGCCACAATCTTATCTGGTCATTCTGTGGCCTTGGACACTCTGCTCTTCATCGATATCTCTTGTCTGCATTCAATTCAATCCCCGGTATACATTTAATCCCGACAGGAGCCTGTTTCGCATTTGATAGCTTTGTCAAGGGAAAACAGTTGTATACACTACCAATAATCAGCTATAATTAGAGATAATTAGAGGTAACTGGCACTACCAATAATCAGCTATAATTTGAGGTAATTAGAGGTATTTGGCACTCATTTTCAGTTACATGCATAACTGCACTTAGTTGTAATTCTATGACCTTAGTGCATAAATCCTTTAGTGCATAACTGATAGGAGTGTGTGGACATGGGAGGGGCATGGGCAGATCAGGTACGTACCCAGCACTTATGCGCTTTATAAAATACTGTCAGTTATGTGGATAACTGACAGCAATTAGGCTCAAGCATTTACGCCAGCCTTTGATCTGACATAAGTTGTTGTGCATAAATGTGGACTTATGCTAGTAGTCTATAATGGCAATTATGTCCGTAACTGCAGTTAAAAAAATTTGCACTTAGTGTACATACATTAGGCACCTAATTTTAGGTGATCTGTACATAATTACCTGTAAACGAAAGTCCTGGAATGGGTATTTTCCTAGCTCCGTTATGGAAGGGCCCACAGGCTGATCCCTAAGAGCCTCATGCCTTTTTTTTCTCTCTCTCTCTTCTCTACTCAAAAGAGACAGGGAGGGACAAATTGTCCATGCCACTAGCAGAGACCCTGCTGGAACCCTGCCAACAAGTTACAGCAAGTGGAACCTTGTAGACTGAGGCCCATACCTATGGAGGCAATGAGACCCTCTGGCTTTATAAGGTAAAGGTTTGTGGATTGATCCTCAAGAGCTCACTCCAGGCAAGGAGCTCAACCACAGGGCCTGTATACTTGAGAGTCAAGCCTGCCTTAAAATCCTGCTGTACCAATCTGTTGGAGACAGAGAAATACTGGCAAGTTACAAGACTGCACCACGCTTTATATTGATGATGATGACACTGATTTATCAGTGTTCCCTGCTTCTATATGCTGTTGGGGGGACATAACCTACTTATCTGGACTGATCTAGCAGGATGATAACAAAATTGATTTAGAATGCACTACATTTTCTAAGGTACAATAATGAACCAAATGTGCACTAACAAATGCACATCCCTACCGGATACCTACAAGCTTCCTAAATTGATAACCTTTGGCTGCATATTCGCCTGTAGTGATAAGGTGGATCAGATTGGTGGAGGGGTAGCATTGTATTTTAAGGAGGGCCTTGAATCAAATACATTGAAAATTCTGCAGGAAACAAAACACATCTCGGAATCCCTATGGATTGAAATTCCATGTGTAAAGGGGAAAAGGATAGTGATAGGAGTGTACTACTGTCCGCCTGGCCAGGATGAACAGACAGATGTAGAAATGTTATCAGAAATTAGGAAGGCTAACAAACTGGGCAACACAATAATAATGGATGATTTCAATTACCCTGATATTGATTGGGTAAATGTAACATCAGGGCATGCTAGGGAGGTAAACTTCCTTGACGAAATCAAGGACTGCTTTATGGAGCAGCTGGTACAGGAGTCTACAAGAGAAGGAAAATTTCTAGACCTAGTCCTTAGTGGAGTGCATGATCTGGTGTGGGAGGTAATGGTGATGGGGCCGCTTGATAACAGTGATCATAATAAATGTTTTTGTTTGTTTGGAGAGATACTGGTGCCAGAAATGGTATTCCAAGCTGACGAGTCGGAGAAACTGAATGAAATCTCTAATAATGGGGCAATTTGACAAATTGAAGAGTAGCAAATATCCTGGACCGGATGTACTGATAGAATTGGAAAATGAACTTGCAATACTATTGTTAGTAATATGTAATTTATCTTTAAAATTGAGCATGGTACTGGAAGATTGGAGGGTGGCCAATGTAACGCTGATATTTAAAAAAGGTTCCAGAGGGGATCCGGGACTGGTGAGCCTGACGCTGGTTCTGGGCAAAATGGTAGAGACTATTATAAAGAACAAAATTACAGACCATATTCAAAAGCATGGATTAATGAGACAAAGCCAACATAGATTTAGTGAAGGGAAATCTTGGCTCACCAATCTATTATATTTCTTTGAAGGGGTGAACAAACGTGTGAATAAAGGTAAACTGGTAGATATTCCTGCTTATAATCAAAAGAGAAAAACGCCTATATTGCGACACAAATCGGGAGATGGGTGTCTTTCTCCCGTGGGCGCCCAAATCGGTATAATCGACAGCCAATTTTGGGCGTTTCCAACTGCAATCCATCACGGAAACGGGTAAAGTTGATGGGGGCATGTCGGAGGCATGGTGAAGGTGGAACTGGGGCGTGGTTATCGGCCGAGGAGAGATGGGCGTCTTTAGCTGATAATCGAAAAAAGGCGTTTTTACTGCGATTTTGGGTCACTTTTTGTGGACCCTTTTTTTTCACGAACAAGTCCCAAAAAAGTGCCCCAACTGACCAGATGACCACTGGAGGGAATTGGGGATGACCTCCCTGGACTCCCCCAGTGGTCACTAACCCCCTCCTACCAAAAAAACCCACTTTAAAAACTTTTTTCCTGCCTCTATGCCAGCCTCAAATGCCGTACCCACCTCCATGACAGCAGAATGTGTTCTATCCTGTGACAGCCTTTCCCTGGTTCTGATGTGGCTCTGGTGAGTGTGACACCTTTTCTGTTATGCGCACTGCAGAGTCACATCAGCAGTGCATTGTGGTGGGTGTAGGATATTGGGCTCAGTGATTCCACTAGCTTGTGGCAAATGCTCACGATGTTGGTAGTTGGTAGGCTCTACTCCCATGGTGCTTTTCCCCCTGCTTACTGGGTCAGAGTGTGCCCTGTTTTGTTTCCAGTAGTCCATAAGGTAGTGGCCATTTTTGTAAGCCAGTTTTAGATCCCTTTCACGTGTTAGCCACGTTACAGAACTTAGTTCTTACCTTGAATGTGGCTGAAAGAGGGCATTGTACACCATTCTGCCAGCTCTGACCTACTGCTCATCTCAGTACCAGGAAGACTGGTTGCCAGTGGGGCACAACCTCTGATCTGCAGTTAACTGTGAGTAAGCATGCTTATTCCAATAAAGGACATTTTCGGAGAGATTAGTCTTCAGGTGTCAACTGGTGTTCCAAGGTTATATAGCAGCAACAAGTCCTAGAGGCCTGCGTGTATGCAGGTCCCTGGAGCACTTTTAGTGGGTACCGCAGTGCACTTCAGCCAGGTAGACCCAAGCCCATCCCCCCCTACCTGTAACACTTGTGCTGGTAAATGGGAGGTCTCCAAAACCCACTGTACCCACATGTAAGTGCCCCCTTCACCCCTAAGAGCTATGGTAGTGTTGTACATTTGTGGGTAGTGGGTTTTGGGGGAGGGGGGTTGGGTGCTCAGCACCCGTGGTAAGGGAGCTATGCATGTGGGAGCGTTGTCGGAAGTCCACCACACTGACCTCTAGGGTGCCCAGTTGGTGTCCTGGCATGTCAGGGGGGGCGAGTGTACTACGAATCCTGGCCCCTCCCATGACCAAATGGCTCGGATTAGGATGTTTTTGAGCTGGGCGTTTTTAGTTTCCATTATCGCTAAAAAAAACAAACGCCCAGCTGAAAAACGTCCATTTTTTCGAAAATATGGTCTGTCCCGCCTCTTCACATATCCGTTTTCGGACATAGACGCCTATGGAGATAGGTGTTCGCGTTCGATTATGCCCCTCAATGTGTATCTGCATTTTCAAAAGGCGTTTGACAAAGTACCTCATGAAAGACTCCAGAAGAAATTGGAGAGTCATAGGATAGGAGGTTACATAGTAACATAGTAACATAGTAGATGACGGCAGAAAAAGACCTGCATGGTCCATCCAGTCTGCCCAACGAAAAACCTATAAGTGTATACCTTACCTTGAATTTGTACCTGTCCTTTTCAGGGCACAGACCATATAAGTCTGCCCAGCAGTATTTCCCGCCTCCCAACCACCAGTCCCGCCTCCCATCACCGGCTCTGGTACAGACCGTATAAGTCTGCCCTCCCCTATCCTCGCCTCCCAACCACCACCCCCTCTTCCCTCCAACTGCTCCGCCACCCAATTTCAGCTAAGCTTCTGAGGATCCATTCCTTCTGCACAGGATTCCTCTATGCATATCCCACGCATGTTTGAACTCCGTTACCGTTTTCATCTCCACCACCTCCCGCGGGAGGGCATTCCAAGCGTCCACCACCCTCTCCGTGAAGAAATACTTCCTGACATCTTTCCTGAGTCTGCCCCCCTTCAATCTCATTTCATGTCCTCTCGTTCTACCGCCTTCCCATCTCCGGAAAAGATTCGTTTGCGGATTAATACCTTTCAAATATTTGAACGTCTGTATCATATCACCCCTGTTCCTTCTTTCCTCCAGGGTGTACATGTTCAGGTCAGCAAGCCTCTCTTCATACGTCTTGGAACGTAAATCCCATACCATCCTCATAGCTTTTCTTTGAACCGCTTCCATTTTTTTAACATCCTTCGCAAGATGCGGCCTCCAAAACTGAACACAATACTCCAGGTGGGGCCTCACCAACGTCTTATACAGGGGCATTAAAACCTCCTTTCTTCTGCTGGTCACTCCTCTCTCTATACAGCCTAGCAATCTTCTAGCTACTGCCACCACCTTGGCGCACTGTTTCGTCGCCTTCAGGTCCTCAGATACTATCACCCCAAGATCCCTCTCCCCGTCCGTGCCTATCAGACGCTCCCCGCCTAACACATACGTCTCCCTTGGATTTCTACTCCCCAAGTGCATCACTTTGCATTTCTTCGCATTGAATTTTAATTGCCAAAGGTTAGACCATTCTTCTAGCTTCTTCAGATCTTTTTTCATGTTTTCCACACCCTCCGGGGTGTCCACTCTGTTGGAAATCTTGGTGTCATCGGCAAAAAGGCAAACCTTATCTTGTAACCCCTCGGCAATGTCACTCACAAATATATTGAACAGAATCGGCCCCAGCACCGATCCCTGAGGCACTCCACTACTCACCTTTCCCTCCTCCGAGCGAACTCCATTCACCACCATCCTCTGGCGTCTGTCCGTCAACCAGTTCCTAATCCAGTTCACCACTTCGGGTCCTATCTTCAGGCTGTCTAGTTTATTTAAGAGCCTCCTGTGGGGAACCGTGTCAAAAGCCTTGCTGAAATCTAAGTAGATGACGTCCATAGCACGTCCTTGATTTAATTCTCCCGTCACCCAGTCAAAGAATTCAATGAGATTCGTTTGGCACGATTTCCCTTTGGTGAAACCATGTTGTCTCGGATCTTGCAACTTATTGGCTTCCAGGAAATTCACTATCCTTTCCTTCAGCATGGCTTCCATTACTTTTCCAATAACTGAAGTGAGGCTTACTGGCCTGTAGTTTCCAGCTTCTTCCCTATCCCCACTTTTGTGAAGAGGGACCACCTCCGCCATTCTCCAATCCCTCGGAACCTCTCCCGTCTCCAAGGATTTATTAAACAAGTCTTTAAGAGGACCCGCCAGAACCTCTCTGAGCTCCCTCAGTATTCTGGGGTGGATCCCGTCCGGCCCCATGGCTTTGTCCACCTTCAGCTTTCCAAGTTGTTGATACACACTCTCTTCTGTGAACGGCGCTCTATCCACCTCATTCTCAGGTGTACTTTTGCTAGTCCCTCTCGGTCCTTCCCCAGGGTTTTCTTCAGTGAAAACAGAACAAAGTATCTATTTAGCAAATTGGCTTTTTCTTCATCATTTTCTACATAGTGTTTTGTTGTATCTTTTAGTCTCACAATTCCCTTTATAGTCTTTCTCCTTTCACTAATATACCTGAAGAAGTTTTTGTCTCCCCTCCTTACATTTCTAGCCATGTGTTCTTCCGCTTGCGCCTTCGCCAGACGTACCTCTCTCTTGGCTTCTTTCAGTTTCATCCGGTATTCCTCCCCGTGTTCCTCCTCTTGAGATTTTCTATATTTTTGGAATGCTAACTCTTTAATCTTTATTTTCTCAGCCACTTGCTTTGAGAACCATATTGGTTTCCTTTTTCTCTTGCTTTTATTTACTCTCCTTACATAAAGGTCTGTGGCCCTGTTTATTACTTCTTTTAGCCTGGACCACTGTCCTTCCACTTCTCGTATGTCCTCCCAGCCCATCAGCTCCTTCCTCAGGTATTCTCCCATTTTGTTAAAGTCAGCTCGCTTGAAATCCAGGACTTTGAGTTTAGAGTGGCCGCCGTCCACATGAGCCGTTACATCAAAACAAACCGTTTGATGGTCACTGTTTCCCAGGTGCGCAGCCACTTGGACATTTGACACACTATCCCCATTTGTGAGCACAAGATCCAACATGGCTCCCTCCCTCGTGGGTTCGTTCACCATTTGTCTGAGCAGAGCACTTTGGAAAGCATCCACAATCTCTCTACTTCTTTCCGATTTTGCAGACGGAACCTTCCAATCTACATCCGGCAGATTAAAATCTCCCAACAACAGCACCTCTCTTTTCTTCCCCAACATTTGAATATCAGCGATCAGATCTTTATCTAGTTCTTCCAATTGTGTCGGGGGTCTATAGACAACACCCACGTGGACCAATGTTCTATCCTCTCTTTTTAAGGTGATCCATATCGCTTCTTCCTTTCCCCAGTTCCCTGTCATTTCAGTCGCTGGGATATCATTTCTCACATACAAAGCTACTCCTCCACCTATACGTCCCTCTCTATCCTTCCTAAAAAGATTATAGCCTGGTATGTTTACATCCCATTCATGGGAACCATTGAGCCATGTCTCTGTGACTGCAACTATGTCCAAGTCAGACTCCAAAATCAGGGCTTGAAGGTCAGGAATTTTTTTGCTTAGACTGCGAGCATTTGTGGTCATCGCTTTCCATGTACATTCCCTAGTATGTGTTTTGGTTTTAGTGATTTGTGAGGGTGTTTTCTCTTTGGGTACCTTCTCATATTTTTGTTCCCCCCTTCCTTGCTTTTTCTTCTTTTTCCGCTTCAGTTTTATTTTCAGGAACATCAGAGTGCTGTAGTGGAGCAAAATAATTTTGTAGTGGCAACACTTGTGCGGGCGGATGCTTCTGTGTCACATGATGAAGTCTGCCCGAGCCTACTGTGAACCATCTGTTCTTATGTGGTTTTATTCTTTGAGGCAGTGGTGAGAAGTTATGATTCTGCACAGTCCTATAAGTTGCTTTAATTGCATCTAATTCTTGCATTACTTTACAGAGCTGTTGTCTTAAAGTAGATAGCTGAAGACAGATAGGACAAGCTTTAAGTCTCCAGATGATTGGCCTTGAAAGTAAAGCATCACAATTATTGCAGAGAATAAAAGTCATCCTGATTGGTTGAAATGGGTATGAACAGGTGTACTATGTTGGAGTAATAGCCTGCAAGACTGCCTGTGTATGATTGGGTAAAGTTAATGAGGACTGGTTTGTCTATAAATGAGTGGCAAACCCTGGGGTGGGTGGGTTGTGGGGTGGGAGGGTGGGATTATAAGTCCCAAAGTGTCAGCTAAATGCTGCTGTTATCAAGGGAATGCTCTAGTTGAATGGACCCAAATGGTCCAGTCTGAGCAAGAATTTTCACTTGATTTAACTTTTACAACTGATATTGCTAACTTTCCTTATCACTAAGTCTAAATATTCCCAATAATTTTAGCAGTTCCTCTCTATCAGAGTTTGGCAGGAACAGAAAGAAGGCCAGAAAGAAAGAGAGAGAGGTTTCACAGTGCTAATTAAAATTATTAAGCAATAAGCATTAAAATTTAAAGAGATTATCAGGTAGCTCACCTAGAGAAACCAGCTAGTTGAGAAGTGTGGGGATTTATAGGTCAGAATTAAACCTTTCCTTTGCAGGAGATTTTGGTTCAGATTCCAGCACCTAGAGAAACCAGCTAGTTGAGAAGTGTGGGAGAAGGTTGTGTCCTATTGTGGATAAAAAAACTGGTTAAAGGATAGAAAACAGTGAGTCTGGTTAAATGGTCAATATTCTCAATGGGTTCCCCAGGTGTCTGTTCTGGGACTGCTGATTTTTAACATATTTATAAATGATCTAGAGATGGGAGAAACTAGTGAGGTAATTAAATTTGCTGACGACACAAAGTTATTCAAAGTTGTTAAATCACAAGAGGGTTGTAAAAAATGACAAGAGAACCTAACGCAACTGGGAGACTGGGCGTCTAAATGGCAGATGACGTTTAATGTGAACAAGTGCAAAGTAATACATGTGGGAAAGAGAAACCCGAACTATAGCTACATAATGCAAAGTTCCACGTTAGGAGTCACCGACCAAGAAAGGGATCTAGATGTCGTTGTTGATGATACGTTGAAACCTTCTACTCAGTGTGCTGCGGCGGCTAAGAAAGCAAAGGAATGGAAAACAAAAGTGAGGACATTATAATGCCTTTGGATCGGTCCATGGTGTGACCACACCTCAAATATTTTTATTTTATTTTTTTATTTATTTATAAGGTTACATCTTTAAATCAAGGATTTACACTTGTACAGAAAAGTGTTATGGGAGTCAAAATATATATAAACAATATTAAATAATATGTAAACATTGTATATAACATAAACACTCAAGTCCACATTATTGGAATCCAAGATTAAATTACAAAAATGATGAAAATAAAGTAAAGTATCGTAAGGCAATATTATACCTAAGAATTGAGGCTGGTAATTATGTGAGCAAGCCTATTTATCCTCCTAATGATCTTTTGGACGCAACGAAAGTTGACAAATGAGAGGACTCTGTAAACACATATTTAACTGCATTATATCTAATTATACATTTACAGGGGAATCTTAAAAGAAATGTACCCCCTATTTGCAAAACTGTAGGCTTCAGCATCAAAAACTGTTTTCACCTTCGCTGAGTTTCCCTTGAAACATCAGGGAATAACAAAATTTTAAAACCTAGAAATAGCTTCTCTCTATTCTTAAAGAACATCCGGAATAACCACTGTTTATCAGGTAGCAGAGCCACAGTTTCTACCAAAGTAGCTGCCGTGGCTAAATCTGAATCAGAAGTGTCCAACAGAGCAGATACATCAAGGGAATTTTGCTGTTGTTGATCTGATACTTTCTTCAGCAAATAGTACGCTTGAGTGAAAGGAGGCAAATTATCTTCTGGTATTCCTAATATTTCTTTTAGATAACATTTTAACATTTCCAAAGGTTTCACCAATGTGACCCTTGGAAAATTAATAAATCAGAGATTATTATTCCTCATGTAGTTTTCAAATGTTTCATATTTATGCCTTAAATTAGAAATATCTTTAATCAGTGATGTTTGTACATTTTCTATGTTTGATATATTCCTTTCAACTCGTTCCACTTGTTCAGTCAAAGTTTTAATTTCAATTTCATTTTTGTCCATTCTCTGCTCAATCTGGAAAACTTTCTGTGAAACATTATTAACTTGTGTAAGAAAAGTCTGTCCTAGTTGGGAAACTAAATCCCATAATGAGTCTAAAGTTACCCTGCCGGTTTTGCAAATAGTTCTGTCAGCATTGATTCAAGTACCCTCTCTTGTTCCGCACTTTGTTCACCTGACTGCAGTCTTGCAGGGTTGTTCTCTCAGGAGGGTGCTAATAGCCCTTCTCCACCAGTCTCACCCCGATGTAGTAGAACCCCACTCGATCCGGGGCCTAACCTGCTTCCTGGTGGCGGCCCCGCCGATCCCACAAGGGGAGAGCTTGAGCCCTGTGGTTGCGGGGGAGGAGCTCTGTTGTCAGGGCTCAGTGTCATCTCAAGCCCAGAGGACGCCGAATGTTCCTCCATCAAGCCAGAGTCCACTATGGGACCATTCCCGACTTCTCCTCCTGCCCCTTGGGCCCTCGCAAATTGATCCATCGGACCGACAACTGAAGAAACTGGCAGCAGGGGGTGGGGCTCGGGCTGGTGCTGTGCCTCATCTTTTAGGCATAGTTAATAGTAAGAGGGAGGACCATGGCTGCTCTCAGGTTTGTGCTGCCATCTTGGATTCCGGCCCAGCATCACCACATCTCAAATATTGTGTTCAATTCTGGTCACCGCATCTCAAAAAAGATATAGTGGGATTAGAAAAGGTACAGAGAAGGGTGATGAAAATGATAAAGGGGATGGGAGGACTTTCCTATGAGGAAAGGCTGAAGCAGCTAGCTCCCTTCAGCTTGGAGAAAAGATGGCTGAGGGGAGATATAATAGAGGTCTATAAAATAATGAGTGGAGTAGAACGGGTAGACATGAATCGTTTGTTTACTCTTTCCAAAACTACTACGATTAGGGGGTATGTGTTGAATTCCAGAGTTTAATTACACGTTGAGTGAACTAAGATTTTCTACGATTCGTATTAAGTTTACTAAACTCTGGAATTTGTGGTTAGTTTAGTGGGGTTTAAAAAAGGTCTGGATGGCTTCCTAAAGGAAAAGTCCGTTGACCATTATTAAGTTGACTTGGGGGAAATCCACTGCTTATTTCTGGGAGAAGCAGCTTAAAATGTATTGAACTTTTTCGGGATCTTGCCAGGTATTTGTGACCTGGATTGGCCACTGTTGGAAACAGAATGCTGGGCTATCTGTTAATGCTGTGATCCAAAGTTTCAGTGTGGCAATACTTATGTATTTATGTAGTAATGTGCCTTTGAAATAATTTTTCATTTTGATTAAAAGTTTATACATTGCATTTGAATTAGAGGAACCCTGATACCTGTGACAGGTAACACTAATCAATAAGGAGGGGCATAATCGAACGTCGCCGGCCAAATAGATCACCGGCGATCTATGTTGGCGGTGGCGCTACAGCTGGCTGGAACCGTATTATCGAAAAAGATGGCCGGCCATCTTTTTTTTCGATAATACGGTTTAGCCCGGCCAAATGCCGTGGAATTCGCCGGATTTGAGATGGCCGGGTTTGTTTTTCAGCGATAATGGAAAGTTATGTCGGCCATCTCAAACCCCGGCCAAATTCAAGGCATTTGACCGTGGGAGGAGCCAGCATTTTTAGTGCACTGGCCCCCCTGACATGCCAGGACACCAACCAGCCACCCTAGGGGTCACTGCGGTGGACTTCAGAAAAGCTCCCACGTGCATAGCTCCCTTACTTTGGGAGCTGAGCCCCCCAAACCCACTACCCACAAATGTACTGCACCCACTAAAATTGCTCCAGGGACCTGCATACAGCCTCTAGGACTTATTGCTGCTGTATATCTTTGGCACACCAGTTCACACCTGAAGACTAATCTCTCTGAAAAAGTCCTTTCTTGAAATAACCACGTTTACTCACAGTTAACTGCAGATCAGAGGTTGTGCCCCACTGGCAAAGAGTCCCCTAGTACTAAGATTAGCAGTAGGTCAGAGCTGGCACAATAGTGTACAATGCCCTCTTTCAGCACCATTCAAGGTAAGAACTACGTTCTCTAACGTGGGTAACACAGGAAAGGGAACTAAAACTGGCTTACAAAAATGGCCACTACCGCATGGACTACCGAAAACAAAACAGGGCACACTCTGACCCAGTTAGCAGGGGGGAAAAGCACCATGGGAGTAGAGCCCAGTACCCTACACCCACCACAATGCATTGCTAATGTGACTCTGCAGGGCACCTAACAGAAAAGGTGTCACACTCACCCGAGAGCCACATCGCAACCAGGGAAAGGCTGTCGGAGGATAGAACACATTCTGCTGTCATGGAGGTGGATACGGCATTTGAGGCTGGCATACAGGCTAGCAAAAAAGGTTTTAGGTTTAATGTTTTAATATGGAAGGGGGTTGGTGACCACTGGGGGAGTATGGGGAGGTCATCCCCCATTCCCTCCAGTGGTCATCTGGTCAGTTGGGGCACCTTTTTGAAGCTTGGTCGTGAAAATAAAAGGACCAAGTAAAGCCGGCGAAATACTGCTTAACGCCGCTTTTTTTTTTTCATTATTGGCGAAAGCCGGCCATCTGGTAGCCATGCCCATGCCCGCCCATGTCCTGCCTTCGCTAATCTACCGACACGCCCCCTTGAACTTTCGCCGGTGAAGCGACAGGAAAGCGGCGATCCTGTCAAAAATACCACTTTCGATTATACCGATTTTGCCGCTTTTAAGAAATCGCCGGCCATCTCTCGATTTGTGTCGGAAGATGGCCGGCGATCACTTTCAATTATAAGCTGGAAGGTTTCAACCCTAGTCTTGTGAATAAGTCCCGTCTTCTTAGATGTTTCATTCCTGTGCTAATTCAATATTGTTGTTTGCATGTCACCAGATTTCCAAAGTATGTGCATATGTTTCTTTTGATTACAAGTGGATTACTGCCAACTGAACAATCTGAGGAAAGATTTGAACTAGAACAACATCCAAATTAGAATCAAAACAGGGATACATCTGAGTCACTCGCATATAAAAATTGCATTATTCGGGAGGTCAACATTTAATCAAAATTCCTTGTAATGTCAGCAGAGGAAGCCCTCAATGAAATAAATTGGGCATGGACTTCCCTAGAACTGGCCTCCATCAGTTCCAAGAAACACTTATTGTTATGTGCTCATAGTTCTACAGGCAAATAATGACACCAAGAAAGCTCTGTGTTGCCAAGGATTTGAATTAACTGGAATAACAACAAGAAGACTGTAGTAGTTACTAACAGAGAAGGAATCATTCATTCCAAGGCATAGAAAGTTCTGTCTTTACAAGCTCTAGAAATAACTTTATAAGCAGTAGTTAAGATGTTCTCTAACCTAAATTATGGAAGAAGACTCCAGTACTGGATAATGGGTATAGTAGGAGCTTCTTACTTGTACTTCCCATGTTTAGTGTCCTTCCAGTAGTGGGTGCTACATAGATATCCTTATCACTCAGTCGCTTAATGCCTTATTAATCATTGAATGATCAGATGCCGATATTCAGCAGGATTTAAGCAAATAGGAAGGCTCCTATCCAGTGAAATCCTGTTGACCAGCTCTAGTGTAGATATTCAATGGCACTTAACCGGATAGTATCAGTGAATATCTGTACTGACTGCCATGGCACTAAACAGTCCAGAGGTTGTCCCTGAAGTTATCTGGGCTTCAGTGATATTCAGTGCCAGTGCCAGTGCCTGTATAACTATCCAGATATGTGGGATGGCATAAACAGTAACTACCAGAAGACAAAGTGCTGCTACCCAGATGGGGGCCAGCACCAATTATTCAAGAACAAATCAGCCTGCAGCAGTTAGCATACATAAAAATGCTGACTGCTACTAGCTGAACAAATTATATAGCTGATATGTAACTCACCTTGAGTTTGCTTTGGGAAAGGCAAATAATTAAACAGAAATGCAAGAGGAATTTTGAGAGTAATTTTATAATGGGGTATATTAAAAGCAGGAAGCTAGCAAAAGAATCAGTTGGACCACTAGATGACCGAGGAGTAAAAGGAGCGATCAGGGAAGACAAAGCCATAGTAGAGAGATTAAATGAATTCTTTGCTTCAGTCTTCACCGAGGAAGAATTGGGAGTGATACCGGTGCCGGAAATGGTATTCGAAGCTGACGAGTCGAAGAAACTTAATGAATTCTCTGTAAACCTAGAGAATGTAATGGGGCAGTTCTACAAACTGAAGAGTAGCAAATCTCCTGGACCGGATGGTATTCATCCCAGAGTACCGATAAAACTGAAAAATGAGCTTGCAGAGCTATTGTTAGAAATATGTAATTTATCCTTAAAATCGAGCGTGGTACCGGAAGATTGGAGGGTGGCCAATGTAACGCCGATTTTTAAAAAAGGTTCCAGAGGAGATCCAGGAAATTATAGACCGGTGAGTCTGACATCAGTGCTGGGCAAAATGGTAGAGAGTATTATTAAGAACAAAATTACAGAGCATATGCAAAAGCATGGATTAATGAGACAAAGTCAACATGGATTTAGTGAAGGGAAATCTTGCCTCACCAAACTACTACATTTCTTTGAAGGAGTGAACAAACATGTGGATAAAGTTGAGCCAGTTGATATTGTGTATCTGGATTTTCAGAAGGCGTTTGACAAAGTACCTCATGAAAGACTCCAGAGGAAATTGGAGAGTCATGGGATAGGAGGTAGTGTTCTATTGTGGATTAAAAACTGGTTAAAAGATAGAAAACAGAGAGTAGGGTTAAATGGTCAGTATTCTCAATGGAGAAGGGTAGTTAGTGGGCTTCCCCAGGGCTCTGTGCTGGGACCGCTGTTTTTTAACATATTTATAAATGACCTAGAGATGGGAGTAACTAGTGAGGTAATTAAATTTGCTGATGACACGTGGAGGGGCATAATCGAACGAAAACGTCTATCTCTATGGGCGTTTATCTCCGAGAACGGGTCTGTGAAGGGGCGGACCGAACCGTATTTTGGGAAAAAATAGACGTCCATGTTTTATTCGACAATTTGTAAGCTGGGCGTTTTTGTTTTTCAGCGATAATGGAAAATGAAAGCGCCCAGCTCAAAAACGAATACATCCAAGGCATTTGTTCGTGGGAGGGGCCAGGAGTCGTAGTGCACTGGTCCCCCTCACATGCCAGGACACCAACTGGGCACCCTAGGGGGCACTTCTACAAAAAAAAAAAAAAAAAGGTAAAAGAGCTCCCAGTTGCATAGCACCCTTCCCTTGGGTGTTGAGCCCCCCAAATCCCCCTCAAAACCCACCACCCACAAGTCTACACCATTACTATAGCCCTAAGGGGTGAAGGGGGGCACCTACATGTGGGTACAGTGGGTTTGGGGGGGTGGTGTGGAGGGCTCCCATTTACCAGCACAAGTGTAACAGGTGGGGGGGGGATGGGCCTGGGTCTACCTGCCTGACGTCCACTGCACCCCCTAATAACTGCTCCAGTGACCTGCATACTGCTGCCAGGGAGGTGGGTATGACATTTGAGGGTGAACATAAAAAGTTGTGAAACAGCATATTTTTGTGGTGGGAGGGGGTTTGTGACCACTGGGGGAGTCAGGGGAGGTCATCCCCGACTCCCTCCAGTGGTCATCTGGTCATTTAGGGCACTTTTTGGGGCCCTATTCGTGGGAAAACAGGGTCCAGGAAAAGTGCCCTAAATTCTCGCTAAAAATGCATATTTTTTTTCCATTATAGGCGAAAGGCGCCTATCTCTGATCAGCCGATAACCACGCCCCAGTTCCACCTTCACCACGCCTTTGACACGCCCCCATCAACTTTGTCCGCATCCGCGACGGAGTGCAGTTGAAAACGTCCAAATTCGGCTTTAGATTATACCGCTTTATTCGTTTTTGTGAGATAAATGTCTATCTCCCGATTTGGGTCGCAATATAGGTGTTTTTCTTTTTCAATTATAAGCTGGAAAGTTATTCAAAGTCGTTAAATCGCAGGAGGATTGTGAAAAATTACAAGAGGACCTTACAAGACTGGGAGACTGGGCGTCTAAATGGCAGATGACGTTTAACGTGAGCAAGTGCAAAGTGATGCATGTGGGAAAGAGGAACCCGAATTATAGCTACGTCATGCAAGGTTCCACGTTAGGAGTCACTGCCCAAGAAAGGGATCTAGGTGTCATAGTTGATGATACGTTGAAACCTTCTGCTCAGTGTGCTGCTGCGGCTAAGAAAGCAAATAGAATGTTAGATATTATTAGGAAAGGAATGGAAAACAAAAATGAGGATGTTATAATGCCTTTGTATCGCTCCATGGTGCAACTGCACCTCGAATATTGTGTTCAATTCTGGTCGCCGCATCTCAAAAAATATATAGTGGAATTAGAAAAGGTGCAGAGAAGAGCGACGAAAATGGTAAAGGGGATGGGACGACTTCCCTATGAGGAAGGGCTAAAGCGCTAGGGCTCTTCAGCTTGGAGAAACGGCGGCTGAGGGGAAATATGATAGAGGTCTATAAAATAATGAGTGGAGTTGAACGGGTTGATGTGAAGCATCTGTTTACGCTTTCCAAAAATACTAGGACTAGGGGGCATGCGATGAAGCTACAATGTAGTAAATTTAAAACGAATCGGAGGAAATATTTCTTCATTCAATGTGTAATTAAACTCTGGAATTCATTGCCAGAGAATGTGGTAAAGGCGGTTAGCGGGAGGAGCCTGCGAGCCAGCAGCCAATGCCTCAGCAGCCAATGCCTCAAGGCTGCCGAGACAGTGCCTGCCAGTGCCGCGCTTTTTTTTTTTTTTTAACATTTCTCATCCTACGGTCCTTAGCGCCGTTAGCGCTTCTTCTTTTTGTAGCGCCGGCCCTGCTGCTCAACAGGAAAAGCAGCAGTGGCCGGCAATGGGTGCTGGTGCTGGTGCTGGCGCTGGGCGGGCCTGGGCTGAAATTGGGTGGGCCTGGGCCCAGCCAGGCCCACCCGTAGCTACGTCCCTGACTAGCAGTCCACAGACACAAATAGCAGGTGGGAAAGAGCCCCAGAGAAAGGCTAAGTAGCAGCGCAGCAGTGCACTCACTAACCTGACGACCTTTTGGCATAACACACACACTCCATGCAAAGGCCCTAAATGCCAGCACAGCACTTCCTTATGAAAGCTCTCACTGATGATGTCACCTACTGCAGGACAGGAGCAGGGAACACACTCACACCAAGGAGAGGCTTGGAACACATAGGAAGTGAACACACAGGAAGTGCAAGCAGGAGCCATCTTGGAAACTGGAATAAAACAAGCAGGAGCCATCTTAGATGCTGGCTCCTCAGCAAGGCATAGCCCACACAGGTGAGGTCTAGTGAAGCAATCAGCACACAGAGACAGAGACAAAACTAACACAGAAACAGACAAGAGCCAGCACAGATGCTGACCCCCAGAAATGAGGTAAGTCTGAGGGTGGTCACGACCACAGACGTGACATTCAGATACCCCATCAGCAAATGATCTAGCCACTTATTTCATTCAAAAAAATCATCAAACTAAGATCCACCTTATCAACCAATCCCTCCAACCAGGGGCGTATCTGGACTCTGGCAGTAGGGGGGGGCAGAGCCAGAGAGAGGGGGCACATTTTAGCCCCCCCAACGACCCCCCCCCACCGCCACTGCCGCCATTGCCAGAACCTCCCCACCAACGACTCTCCACCCTCCCCCCCGCCGTCAACTCTCCCCCGCTGCCGTTGTTTACCTTTGCTGGCGGGGGACCCCAACCCCCCGCCAGCCGAGGTCCGCTTGCCACCTTTTAAGATATTTCTTCAGCTGGCGGGGGACCCCAACCCCTGCCAGCCGACCTGACGTCTTTAAAGTTCTTCTTCGGCCTCCGTGGCCGTGCTGTAGTTGACTGTTCAATCCAGTTCGGAGTCTGACGTCCCAGCATGTTGTCCTGCACGTATCTTAAAAGGCAGCAAGCGGACCTCGGCGGGGGGTTGGGGTCCCCCGCCAGCAAAGGTAAACAACGGCAGCGGGGAGGGTTGATGGTGGTAGGGGGGTCCAGGGCAAAATCTGCGGGGGCCCAGGCCCCTGTGGCCCCACGCAGATACGCCCTTGCCTCCAACTATGAAACATTTATTCATTACCTGGATCCAACCACTGATGAATATCCAGTAGACCGAATATGGATAAATTTCAATTCTTTAAAATGAGGCTACAGTCACCTCAACGATCAACAGATTCATCAAATCCCATTGCAAATTAGATATACGCCCTAGTCACTTAATAAAATATGCTCCTCAACGTTTCCTTACAGATCTCACCTCCTATCTAAACCATATGCTTCAACATGGATCCTTTCCTATGGATAAAGGTAATATTTTACTTACACCAATTCCCAAGGCCCAGAAGAAAAAATTAAGCGATATAACCAACTATTGTCCAGTTGCATCCATCCCTCTTGTAGTTAAGTTAATGGAAAGTCTAGTAACTAAACAACTTACTGACTACTTGAGCAAATTCTCAAAATTACATGCATCCCAATCTGGATTCCATGCTAATCACAGTACTGAAACAGTTCTTATAACACTCCTGACTAAATTCAAACAAATCATTGCAACTGGCAAGAATGTTCTCCTCCTCCAATTCGACATGTCCAACGCGTTTGACATGGTTAACCATGGTGTTCTACTAAACATCCTAGAATACTTTGGAATGGGCGGAAATGTATTGAACTGGTTTCTCAACTTCCTAACTGTTAGATCTTACCAAGTGATATTTAAGTCGACCATATCATCACCATGGAGACCTGGATGTGGAGTGCCTCAGGGATCGCCGCTTTCTCCGATTCTCTTTAACTTAATGATGTTACCATTGGCCAGATCACTATCAAACCAAGGCCTAAACCCATACATTTACGCCTACGATGTCACAATATTCATTCCATTTAAGAACAACTTATCAGAAATTACAGATAAAATTAATACCAGCTTCCAAATAATGAACTCATGGGCGGATGCATTCCTGCTCAAGCTTAACACAGAAAAGACGCAATGTCTTATCATCGCAGTATAACAAGACTAATTATGCCAATATAAATACACCAATTCACACTCTCCCTGTTGCGGATACCCTGAAACTCCTAGGTGTTACTATTGACCGAAATCTTACCCTAGATTACCATGCGAAGAATGTTACAAAGAAAATGTTTCTTGCAATGTGGTAGCTTAAAAGAGTGAAACCTTTTTTCCCAAGGGAGGTATTCCGCAAGCTGGTGCAATCACTGGTACTGAGCCATCTGGATTATTGCAATTCCATTTACGCAGGATGTAAAGCAAAAACCATCAAGAAACTCCAAACTGCCCAGAACACCGCAGCCAGACTCATATTCGGAAAGGCGAAATATGAGAGCGCCAAACCCTTCAGAGAAAAATTGCATTTGCTTCCATTGAAAGATCGAATTGCATTCTAAATCTGCACCTTAACTCATAAAAGTATCCATGGAGAGGCCCCATCATACATGTCAGATCTAATTGACTTACCAGCACTGTACTTGCGGGACATGCAGCTATGGGAAATATAAGGAACATACACATTTTATTGTGTATATATGAAGAGGTTTGCACACTTGATAATGATCCATATAAGGAAGATTCTGCATGTGTGAACACATACTCATCCAGATAATATATGCCAGGATGTCCACGTGCTGACCCGTCCATATATAGGATGGTCGTCCATATATGGAACTGTGCATCACACATGGGCGTCCATATAAGGCGATGCACGTTTCCCAACGGTTATTCACTGAGATGGCGCTCAGAAGAAAACCAAACTTCAGTGACGCTGAAAGCTTGTGCCTGGTGCA
The DNA here is from genome assembly GCF_901765095.1 of Microcaecilia unicolor. Taxonomy (NCBI): domain Eukaryota; kingdom Metazoa; phylum Chordata; class Amphibia; order Gymnophiona; family Siphonopidae; genus Microcaecilia; species Microcaecilia unicolor. Next base: position 102,214,630 of record NC_044038.1, read on the forward strand.
CCTTTGTCTAAAACACCGGCGCATTCTTTTTATGCACCACCACCACCTGCCCGCCAGGACTGTCTCTATCCAAGCCTGGTGTCAAATAAGAGACAGGTTGGAAAGGTAAGTGTTTGCTTCCCCCCCCCCCCCCCGGGCTATCAGGTCCCCCTCCTGTAGCTACACATATAAGAGCTCCCTCAGCAATGTAAGCACTAATTGTAGTCTGCATTCAAGGGTAATCAGTGATATGTGCACATGCACATTCATTAATAGAATCTATGTACTAGAAAGGAAAACCATTCCCATATCCCTACAATACTGCACACAAATGGTATTCTCTGTCCTCATGTCCACCTCAATGACATCACCTGTACCAATGTAATGTCCCCCGTCCCCCCCAATCAATGTTGTGTGTCTCTCCTATTTGATTTCCAAATGAATTTGTGTGCTGAAGGCAAGACGGGCCATCCTCTGACTCCTGGTGTATAAACTTATATCTTGCAGAAGATTTGGCATTCAGAGGGACCTCGAGTCCCTGAGGCGCAGGTTCTGCCGAATAAAGCGGGAGAGCCCTGACATAATAAGGGCAGTGCGACGGCGCCTCAGGGCTCGACATAAGTATTATAAACAGGGCATCTGTATTAATTTGTAAATGTATTTATTTAATAATGCAAATGTTGTGTACAATATCAGTTTCCATGTGGCTAATAGGCAACTAGTAAGTCATAACACCTCTGTCCCAGATCAAGGCCTGAGGTTGCAGCTGCCATCCCATGAGTGTGGTTGCAACTTCCAACTAACCTCCTCTGAGATGAATGAGATGACATTCCTCACTTCTGCATCCCCCTTTCTGGGGTGGATACTGTTTCATGGTATTTCTGCCTGAGGTCCTTCTCTTAGTGAATGTCATTGCCTCATATTAAAGTTATGTGCTTCCCCCCCCCCCCCCCCCAAAAAAAAAAAAAAAAAAACTGGTCAGCCAACCATAGTCACAAATCATAATGCAGACATGCTGCTGACCAATGAGTGTGGTCTGCCAACATATCCTGTGCACTCTGTGTCAGACCAGCTTCCAGGGTTCCCTGTCATGTCATCTCATGCATCTCATACCCCATGGGTATAGCCCAGGGCTCACCACACCTTTCCCCATCCCCCGTCTCAGGCCAGCCAGCTCCTGCACTATGCAAACCATGTTGGATGTGCTGATCTCAGACAATCCTGTTACATACACAGGACGGCAGCAGGAGGAGGAGGAGGAGGCAGCAGCCACAGCACCAGTGGCGCAGCAGGAGGAGGAGGAGGCGGCCACAGCACCAGTGGCGCAGCAGGAGGAGGAGGCTGAGGAGGAGGAGGACCAATGGGCAAATATGCCTCCTCTGGAGGGGGAGGAGGAGGAGCATCCACCAGCCCCAGCAGCAACACCAGCCCCAGCAGCAACACCACCACCACCACCACCTGTGGACAACAGTGCCGCAGTACTGCAACTCCTGCAGCAACTGGTTGCTGTAGTCAACCAGTTGCTGCTGGAGGTGGCGGCACTGCGGCACTCTTTCGAGACCCGCCAGCAGACCCATAGCCAGCTCATGCTGTGGGTGATTGAGTTGCTACAAAGGCTAGTGGAGGGACAGGAGAGGGGAGAATGATTTCGTGGGGGGGAATTGTAAATAGTTATATTTTTTTGGTTTACTTAAATACACATAGGGGATCCAAGATGGCGCCTAGAGCAGTGGGAGTGTTTCTCTGCTCGTGAGACTCTCGAAGGAAAAGATGCTAGGAATTTTCCCGTATGACAACATGGGGAAAAGAAAGGGAAAAGCTAAGGTTCTTACCTCCTAGAACCTAGCTACAGGTCCCCCTGTGCACCAGACTACATTGGAGAGTTTCGGGGTGAGAGCGCTCAGGGAGCAGACGCTCGCTTTGACGGAGTGTCGCTGAGTCCTCCCTCTAACACAGCCCCCCCGCGACCCAGAAGCGATTTGGTGCCGGTGGAGATTAAGCAGGCAGAGGGGAATGGTGGAATACAGTCCTCATTTGTTGAGAGAGGGGGACCCGCTAGCGCTTCGACCCCAAGCAGAATAACAGCGGAGGGGATCCAGGGTCTCCTGCGCTCCTCGTCTCTGGCACGGGGTGATACTTCCAGTGGAAACGGAGGAGTGTTAAGGCCAGTTGTGGTGACGCTGGAGTCGCTTTGGGATGCTATCAAGGTTTCAATACTACCTTCTTAACAATTTCTAACTCCTTTAAGGGAGACATATTGGAACTTAAACAATCTTCTCGAAATCTGTCCGAAAATGTCCAGGAACAATCAAATAAAATCATAGCGTTGGAAGGGGAAGTTACCCAGCTTCAAAATGTTACTTCAATGCTTATCAAGGAGAGATATATTCAAGCTTGTAAGTTTGAATACCTTGAGAGTCAAAGACGTAGAAACAACCTGAGGTTCTTAAACTTTCCCAAATCACCATTAATTCCTGCTTTAGAAATGCTAAAAAATTATTTTGGTGAAATACTGGGAATACCAGCAGAGGGCTTTCCGCCTATAGCTAGAGCCCAGTATATAACAGGGGCTTCAAGAATATCAAATGGAGAACCTCAGTGTTTTTCGGATTTAAACCTGACTGAATTTTTGGAAAGTTCATTAGAGGTGGTGACAGAACGGACTACGCTATTGGTTACATTTGCCTTAGAGTTGGACAGAAATAACATTTTCCGTATTTACTTTCATCATGTTAATGCTTGCTTTTTGGGGAGCAAGATTCAGGTTTTTCCAGATTTGGCTAGGGATACACAAAAAAGGAGAGAATTGTTGGTATATAAACCAAGGGTTCTCAACTTAGGAGCACTGTTTAAGTTAAAATTTCCTTGTAGATGTCTTGTATCTCTAAACACTAATAATTATGTTTTCTTTGATCCCCAAAAATTGCTTCAATTTGTTAATTCCCAAGAAAGTGTTAGTTTTCCTTTGGCTACATCCCATTGTTAATATGCTAGTTAGTCAGCTAGCGGGAATTGTATTGCTCTCCAAGCTCTAATGGTACAATAAGTATTCTTTATTTTCCTTTTATATTTTTTTGCCTAGTATCTGGATCTCAGTATTGAGGGCAAAGTCGAAGGGGAAAGATTTCTTTCATTGTTATTGTTTATTCCCTTTGTTATTTTTGAATATTGCTTATACATTTATATTGGAAATGTAAATGTAAAAAACTAATAAAATAAAGAAATAAAATACACATTTCTTATTTTTCATATAACAGGGTGTGTGTCTGTACTTTGTGTACTACATATTATCAAATGCTGGGGTTGATGTGAGAGGAGGCAGCAATCTGGGTTGCATGACAGGTGAAGTGTGACAGAGAAACTTTGGTACATATATGTCATAAGTGTGGCCATAAAGAAGGCCACCTGTTCCGTCCAAACTGCATGGCTGTATGGTAAGGGGAAGAAGCTGGGTGGGCATTTCTGTTGAGGATCAGAAATGCCCATTAAGCCTCCCCCCCCCCCCCATACCATAGAGCCCCACAGCACAGCGTTCTGTAAATAATAGGTATGTTGTCTAGCACTAGTGATCTGCCAAGTACAAACTTGCAGATAACCATAGGTAGCGCATAGATGATGTTTGCTCTTTGATCAGCAGACACCCTTACCCACAACCAAACCACATTGGTGAGGGCGAGGAAGGAGCTACAAACAGCTGGGTCATCTTTTCACATTGAATGTATCAGCAATGGTATATAGTACTGAGGATAAAAGGGAAAACAACGGTAAAAGCATCAGATGGATGTTTACTTCATCACAATTGCAACATAATACATCAGGTACAGAAGGGCACAGGCTAGGGGAATTATATAGGCACCAGCCTGTAGCCACCTGCAGGTAATTTAGAATAGGAACTGTAACCAGAACCCCTCTCCCTCACCATGACTTAAGGGCTCAAGGCCGTGGTAGGCACGCACCTGTGGTCACCTTGAAAATGGTTTGCAGGATAGAATTTAGAAATGTTGTTGTTCCATAACTATGGAGGATTGTAGGACTGTGTTGAATAATGTGGAAAAGACATTCAGTGCTTATATGCTTTCCTACCTCCCCATCCCCAGCAACCTTGAGAATGGGTGGGCACTTCATAAAAGGGGACTGGGGTTCACCACATAAAGAAGGATGGAACCTAGCGGGGAGACACATGAGGTGCAAAGTGGGAGAAAAACTACCAGCTGTGGATACCCATGAACAGTGGCGTATCAAGGGGGGGGCGGTGGGGGAAGTCCGCCCCGGGTGTCAGTGGGTGGGGGGGGGGGGGTGATTCGCTTCACTCCCGCTGCTCCCACTTTACCTTAAAACATTTTTTTTGACGCGTCGTTGCAGGCAGCGCCTTGCGTCTGCCCTGCTTGTTGTAAAAGAAGTAAATCTCTTCGCTTCGTCGTCAGGCCTCACTATGTCCCGCCCTCCTCTGAGGTAATTTCCGCGAGGGCGGGACATAGTGAGGCCCGACGACAACAAAGCGAAGAGATTTACTTCTTTTACAACAAGCAGGGCAGACGCAAGGCGCTGCCTGCAACGACGCTTCAAAAAAATTTTTTTTAAAGGTAGGGTGGGAGCAGGAGAGTCGGGTCGGGGTGGGCTCCTCAGATGGGAGAGGGGTATTGTGGGGGTTCTCACATGGGGGGAAGGGGTTTTTATATGGGAAAAGGGGGGTGGGGTTCTCAGATGGGAGAGGGGTGTTGTGGGGGTTATCACATGGGGAGGGGAGGGGAGGGGGTTTTCATATGGGAGAAGGGGATTAGAGTGGGGAGGGGGCTCTCAGATGGGAGAGGGGTGTTGTGGGGGTTCTCACATGGGGGGAAGGGGTTTTTATATGGGAGAAGGGGACTGGGGTGAGGAGGGGGTTTTCATATGGGAGAAGGGGACTAGAGTGGGGAGAGGGCTCTCAGATGGGAGAGGGGAGTTGTGGGGGTTCTCAAATGGGGAGGGGAGGGGGGTTTCATATGGGAGAAGGGGACTGGGGTGGAGAGGGGTGTTGTGGGGGTTCTCACATGGGGGGAAGGGGTTTTTATATGGGAGAAGGGGACTGGGGTGAGGAGGGGGTTTTCATATGGGAGAAGGGGACTAGAGTGGGGAGAGGGCTCTCAGATGGGAGAGGGGTGTTGTGGGGGTTCTCACATGGGGAGGGGAGGGGGGTTTCATATGGGAGAAGGGGACTGGGGTGGAGAGGGGTGTTGTGGGGGTTCTCACATGGGGGGAAGGGGTTTTTATATGGGAAAAGGGGCCTGGGGTGGGGAGGGGGTTCTCAGATGGGAGAGGGGTGTTGTGGGTGTTCTCACATGGGGGGAAGGTTTTTATATGGGAAAAGGGGACTGGAGTGGGGAGGGGTTTCCAGATGGGAGAAGGGGACTGGGGTGGGGAGGGGGGTTCTGGGGATTCTCAGATGGGAGGACTGAGGTGGGGTGGGGGTTTCCAGATGGGAGAAGGGGACTGGGGTGGGGTGGGGTGGGGAGGGTTTTCCAGATGGGAGAAGGGGACTGGGGTGGGGAGGGGGTTCTGGGGGTTCTCAGATGGGAGAAGGGGACTGGGGTGGGGTGGGGGTTCTCAAATGGGAGAAGGGGGCTAGAACTGGGGTCTGAGAAGGGGTCATGATGGAAAATGGGGCATGCCTGGGTCAGGTGGGAGAATGGGTTGTGCTGAAAAGGGGGGCAAGGCATGTGGATGAAAGGGGCTGAATGGGGGCTGAAAGGAGGGTAGGTGGGATAAGGGGGCTAGTACTGGGACTGGGGGCTGAAAGGCGGCAGGGGCTGAAATTGTGGGGACTGGGGGCTGAAAAGGAGACAGGGAGAAGTGGCTGGGGCTGAAGCGGCTGGGGCTGAAGCTCAGGACTGGTGAGAGAAAAGGGCTGGGGTTGAAACTGGGGGCTAAAAATGGGACAGGGAGAAGTGGCTGGGGGCTAAAGCTCGGGACTGGTGGGAGAAAAGGACTGGGGCTGAAACTGGGGACTGGTGGGATAGTGGGGCTGGAACTGGGGGCTGAAATAAAGGGGCAGAGAGAGGGGACCGATCCTGGATGGAAGGGGGAGGAGAGGGAGGGCAGACCCTGGATGGATGGGAGAGGGAGGGCAAATGATGGATTGAAAGGGCAGACAGTGGATGGAAGGGATAGAAAGGGCAGACAGTGAATGGAAGAGGGAGAGAGAGAGGGCAGACAGGGGCAGAGATAGAGGTCACATGTAGATGGAAGGGGCAGGGAGAGAGGGCAGACATTGGATAGAGGGAACAGCAGAGAGGGCAGACACTGGATGGCAGAGAGAGAACAAAGACAGATGCTGGATGGAAGGAAGACAGTGAAAAGAAGATGAGGAAAGCAGAAACCAGAGACAACAAACTGTAAATAAAATATATATTTTTATTTTTTGCTTTAGGATAAAGTAGTATTGTAGCTGTGTTAATGTTTATAATAGAACATGTAAACAATGTAATCTTTTTATTGGACTAATTTTAATACATTTTGGCTAACTTTCGGAGAACAAAACCCCCTTCCTCAGGTCCGGATAGGATATTGTAATAGCACTATACTGTATTGACCTGAGGAAGGATGTTTTGGCCTCTGAAAGCTAAATGTATTAGTCCAATAAAATGGTATTATTTTATTTTCTATATTTGTTTTATTTCTATTTGTTAATTTGTAAAGTGGTGATTGGTACTTGTTAGTTTTTTCAAATTTACATCTGCTGTCTTTATATTTTGCACAGTACTAGGGGACATTTTCTGTTTCTGTGGTGTTGCATTGTATGCAGAGTCTGGCATCTTGGGGGTTCAGTTTAATTTTTGTCTAAATAGAAAGGTTATTATTGCTTATTCTATAGTGGATTAGGGTGTTTCTGTGTTTGTGAAAAAGACATGGCTTTCGGTTGGCATTGACTGTGCAAGATGGACGATCTATGTTATTCTGCCTGGTTTCGTTTTACAGTAGGTGAATTGATGTTCTAGTGCTCACTGTAGTGTTTAAGATGCTTTCCTTTTCCTTGTGTGACTTGTAGAAATTACTGCTTATGGTATGCTAGAATTGCTCTATAGGTCCTGAGTGTTTTGTATTCTCGGCATGCCTAGTACTAGATTTTGGAGGGGGGGTGTTAAAAAATGACCGGCCCCGGGTGTCAACTACCCTAGGTACGCCACTGCCCGTGAACCTGGTGAAAATAGAGGTAAGATTTGAATGCAGAGAACATACAGAGAATGGGGAGTCCTTGACCATGAGGGATGCACACATTCATTCTCAGGGCCTCTTCCCCTCCCCCATCCCCACCCCACAGGCAGCCACAATTGAGTGTGTCCAATAGAGAACAAGACATCTGTACAATGAATTGGGTAGAAACAATCATGGCTTTCAGAGTCCAGTGTATTACAGTCCACTGCTGTCTCATACAATCCTCTTGACCAGCTGTCCTGCAAGATGCAAGAAGTGTTTGTTTAGCACCTACATAGCAGAAAGGGAAGAGGTGGCTGAGAGCTATGAGCTTACCTTGAACTTGTGGTGCAAGAATCTGTTGGCTCCAAGGGACTAGAGGCTGCCTGCTTCAACAAAGGAGAGAGAGAATGTGGGGCAGTGAGGGAGCACATCACACACAGCAAGGAACTCCTGGAGGGTAGAGAATGGAGAGTTGGTCATATGTAGAAAATGTAGAGTATATGCTAAGCTACCAGCTAACACCCAGTCTGAAACTTTTGGAAAGGAAAGGTACAAAGCCCATACACCTGTTATCTTTCAAGAATTTGCAAAAAAGTTCCTCCTCGCCCCAAAAAACAAACAGTGTACAAAAGCATAGTGGCAAAAACTAGGTTTACTATAACTAAAGCAAAAACGCTTTGAAATACCACCCCATAATCTAAAGAAAAACCTCTAAAGTGCAAGCACAGAGAAAGCAGTTTTAAAGAGGCGCCAATAAAGGGAATGCAAACTTCCAAATGGGAAGAGCAGCTGAGGACGTTTATCATTTTCACCCATAATCAAAATGAGGATGCCCAAAACACAGAGCAGCTGGGGACGTCCATAGTTCCCCACCCATAATCGAAATTAAGACGCCCATCTCAGGGACACCCATTGCGTTCTTACATGGGTGTCCCTGGGATAGTATTTAAGCGCCCTTCTCAGTATTTTTGATTCTTTGCATCGCATTGGTACAATGGCACCAAAGCAACCACCCAACCGCAAGGGTAATTTCAGTGACCCTGAAATTGAACTGCTGGTTCAGGAAATCCAGAGGAGGCACACACATCTCTTTGCTCCCATGGGCCAGAATCTGGCTGCTACAACAAAGCAGAAAGAATGGGAGGCAGTAAGGGACGGGGTCAACACGGTCTTCCACTGTGGCAGGGATGTGGAAGACTGCAAACGGAAGTGGCGCCAGCTGAGGCGTGATGTCAGGAAGAAGGCTGGTGCCAACCCCCCAGCAGATGGCACCGCTAACTTGACCCCCCCCCCCCCATTGAACGCATTAGTCATGGGCTCTTGCCCCAGGAGGGGATCCATGGCATTGGGTCCCTTGACACATCAGCACAGCCTGAGGGCTCAGGTAGGTTCACCATTAGGAAGCTGGGGTACCTGTTGTGCTGCACTACACTCTGTTTTACACAAGTGGAGGACAGTGTGGTGCTCATCAGTAGGGGAAGGGGTGAGAACACCACATGCAATACAAATCACTATTCATTACAGACTATGACACAGGGAGTAGCCGGGTGGGGGGGGGGGGGGTCCAGCAATGTGTGTGTAGGTTACCAGTTTCACAGCTTTGGGGGCCTTCCCCACTCCCTCCTCTTTTCCCATCACCAAACTCTACATATCTCCTTCCCACACCTCTGTGCTGTAGCCACTGTGTCCTCTGCACTCCTTCCACAGTTCTATGTCTACCCACCTGCCTGTGTGGCTCTCTTCTACATCAGTCTCTGTAGTACACTGCACTCCTCGTCTCCAGCTCTGTACCATGTACCATCTGTGGCTTGCCTGCCAATCCCATTCTTCACCATCTCTTTGCTGGGTCTTTACGTGTGGGGCTATGTATATGAATGCTGAAAAACAAAAGTGGGTTATTTTGACCAACACACTTCCTCCCCTTTTGCTATGCAGATGATGACAACCAGTCAGAGGAATAAGCTGGCCCTAGTGGCCACCAGCTCCAGCACACAGAGCAGCAAACCAGTGGGCCTGCACAAGAAACCACACAGGACCATTGGGGTGGAACCACAGGACCCAGCAGCAGCAGCGCCGCCTCTCCCTCCACCACCCGCAGCAGAGGCTCTCTCTCCACCACCCACAGCCTTTGCCGATGGTGACACAGAAGAAGAAGAAGATGCAGAAGGGGGGCACATCCTCAGCAGATACCATCCAGCTAGAGGAGGCAGCTACTGCGCCTCGCCACACAATTGCTGGCCCAGAACGTGCACATGGAAAATTACCGGCACCAGAAATTGGAGTTGCAACGGGAAGTGCTCCAAGTGCAACGGGAAGCAGTACAGACCCAATGTGAAGTGGTACAGCAGCTCCAATGGATGGAGCACAGCATCAAGGGTCTACGCCATTATCTGAAAGCACCTAGTACAGCCCTGATGCAGCAACAAGTGGTGTCTACTTCCACCACTGCACAGCAACCACCCGCAAAGGAGAGGAGCTTGAGATCCTCAGCCTCCCCAGCCACTGGTCCAGCAGCCACCACACCAGCTCCCCTTCTGGGTCCTGTGCCCAGGTTGCAGGGCAAGCCACAGACCACAAGGTGGCCAGACTTCCACAGGGCAGCCGAGGCAGCAGGCTGCCTTGTGGACACTGAAAAGGAGAGTGGGAGCTAATCAGAGGAGGACTCTCAACAGAGTTCCCCTGCAGCAGCAGCTGCAAAGGAACACGGTGGGAAGGGTAGGAGGGGACGGGGACAGGGCCAGGGGAGGGGGCATGGAAAGTGATGGGACGCGATGGGGTGGGGGTGGGGATGAGGGTTGGAGGGAGGGGAATATGCACCGAGCGAGTGATGGTGGTGGGAGGGGGGTGGTGATGGTGTGTAAGTACTATGTGATAGAAATAAATGTCAACTTACTCTCGCACAAAACTTGTCTGGATTACACTTTCCCTGGCTCTGACCCCCAGCTGGTGTGCACTCTGCTCAGCTCTGTGGGCGGGAGGTGGAGGTGGCTCCTCATCCTGTTCATCTGGGGCCTGCTGCTGCGGTGGCCGTGGCTCTTCTGGGAGGGCCTGTCCTCTGTGCATTGCCAAATTATGTAGAATGCAGCAGGCCAGGAATATCTTTGCCACCTTTTGGGGGCTGTACAGGAGCTCCCCTCCAGAACGGTCCAGACATCGGAACCTGTTCTTAAGTTGTCCGAAGGTGCGCTCAATGATGCACGGGTGGTCCGATGTCTACTATTGTAGTTCTCCTCTGACCCTGTTTATGGGTGCACTATGGGGGCCATGAGCCTACTCCACTGTGGGTACCCTCTGTCACCTTTGGGGAGAAGCAGGATGAGAAAGATGAGTGTGTATTGTTTGGAGTGGGTACCTTGTGGAGGTGGGGGAGGGAATAGTGGGTTGTGGAGTGAGCTGGAGGGAGACAGTGCTGAGGGTTGCCCAGTGGAGGAGGTATAGTTTGGGCAGATCCATTATGCACTTACCTAGGAGCCATCCGCTGCTGATCTCCCCTCGGTCAAACTTGCGGAAGATTCCTGTTGCAATATATAGGCTTCATGGGTGGAACCTGGGTATCGGGCACACACATCTAGAATCTCCCCCTAGGCGTCACACACAACTTGCATATTGAGTGAGTGGAATGCTTTCCTGTTCCTATAAGTGGCCTCTCGTGCCCGGGGGGGTCTGAGTACGACATGTGTGCAGTCAATGGCGCCTATGACCGAGGGGAAGTGAGCTACAGCATAGAAGTCAGCCATGTTGTTCTGCAGGGCCTGGGGGGTGGTGGGGAAGGTGATGTACTCAGAGGTGTGGGTAAGGAAGGCATCAAGGAACTGGGTGAGGCAGTTAGAAATGGAACACTGGGTGAGACCCGTGTTCACAGCTAGGACAGACTGGAAACTCCAGGTGGCCAGAAAAGATAGAGAACCAGTGATCTTTAGGTGCACAGGGATGGGGTTGTTCCTATGGGTCCTGGGCTGCAGGAGAGGTTTGAACTGGTCACAAAGGTGCTGAATGGGAGCCCTATCAAAGCGGTACCTAGTGAGACACTGCAGGTCAGTGAGGTCTAGGAAACTGTTATGGGGCCTGAAAACTCTGGGGCGGTGCCTCCCCTCTTCCTCCAACATGTAAGCCACCTGTGCATTTAGTGCCTCCATTTCCCCATACTACAGGTGCAATGCAGTGACACCAGTGCTCACCTCTCCCTACCAACTTGGTGAAACACAGCAGCAACAAACAGAAGCTGACACTCATTCTCCCACCACCGACAAACAATGCGGTCACACACAGCAAAGCCACACTGCAAGCACTCTCTGACCCACTACAAACTCTCCTGCCACACCCTCTAGCCACTCACTCTCCAAGCAGTCTTCACAAACAGGCTGCAGCAATACACAGGACAAAGAGACAAACAGAGACTACAAATAGGTAAGGAGATGAAATATGAACTTGGGAACAGTGAATGGAGAGGGATAGGGGGAGGGGATGGGGGAGATAAAGGAAGGAGTAGTGTTGTCTGGGTTTGGGGACTAGAAGGGGTAGGGAAAGCTGAAAAGGTAAAACACAAATGAGGCAGATGAGGGTGAAAACGTTCCGACTACGGCACACAGACAAAGGTAACAGGTACTCTTCTGTAATTCTGGTAGTTGCCAGATGCTGGAGGCTGTGGGCAGAGAGGAGAAGTTTTCTGAAGACCTTTGATGCCAGTTGGAATGACTATGGTACATCTTATGAAGAAAGGGGTTGGAATGAAATAATGGTAATTGTTCCCATATGGGTGGAGATGATGTACTGGGGCTGCATAACAGAAACCAGGTGCTGAGACTGAGAGATCCTGAACCACTTTTGACTTAACAGCCACCACCAGGACAGATAGTTAGAATGTCTTGAGGTCCCCACACCACTTTTTCTCCCAAGGCTGATCCTTATCACTTCATGAAGACCAAGCTTGGACTTGCTCATCTGTGACACCTTTTATTGGACCAATGAACAAAGTCTCCTAAGATAGTTCTGTGCAGGAGTTTTACAGACTGCTTCAATAACAGGTGTCACAACCTGCCAGGAATCTACTTACTACTACTACTACTACTACTACTACTTAGCATTTCTATAGCGCTGCTAGGGTTACACAGCGCTGTACAAGTTTAAACATGGGGAAGGACAGTCCCTGCTCGAGAGAGCTTACAATCTAAAGGTTACAAACTATGTAGTCAGTGTAGGTATCATGAATGGGGAAGGTGGTTAGGCGCCATAAGCAAGGGAGAAGAGATGGGCTTTGAGTAAGGACTTGAAAATGGGCAGGGAGGGCGCATGGCGTATGGGCTCGGGAAGTCGGTTCCAGGCATAAGGTGATGCAAGGCAGAAGGGGCGGAGTCTGGAGTTAGCGGTGGTGGAGAAGGGTACAGATAGCAGTGCTTTGTCCTGAGAGCGGAGGTTACGGGTGGGAACATACGGGGAGAGGAGTGTAGAGAGGTAATGGGGGGCTGCAGATTGAGTGCACTTGAAGGTCAATAGGAGAAGCTTGAACTGCATACGGTAGCGGATCGGGAGCCAGTGAAGCGACTTGAGGAGAGGGGTGATATGAGAGTATCGGTTCACGCTGTAGATAAGACGTGCGGCGGAATTTTGGACAGATTGAAGGGGGGATAGATGGCTAAGCGGGAGGCCAGCGAGAAGAAGGTTGCAATAGTCAAGACAAGAGGTAACAAGCGAGTGGACGAGGGTTCGGGTGGTCTGTTCAGAGAGGAATGGGCAAATTTTGCTAATATTATAGAGGAAGAAGCGACAGATCTTAGCTGTCTGCTGGATATGGGCAAAGAAGGAGAGGGAGGAGTCGAAAATGACTCCGAGATTGAGGGCTGAAGGGACGGGGAGGATGAGGGCGTTGTCAACAGAGACGGAAAGTGGGGGAAGAGGAGAAGAGGGTTTGGGTGGAAAGACAAGGAGCTCAGTCTTTGCCATGTTCAGTTTCAGATGCCGGTTGCCAGCACAGCATTAGCCTAAGAAATCTGCTTCTTGGAGAATATCTGTAGTTAACCTTGTCCTCCTTCCATATTTTGACCCTGCTTTTGTTTTCTCTTGGTTTCAAGCAGTTGACTACCACAACAAGATTTTCATTTGAGCTGAGCCAAGTGCTTACAGGAAAGCTTGCACCCTTTTATCCTATTTTGGGCCCACTCAAAGGCTTTGCTTTCCTGGAGCTCCAGAGCTCAACTATATTAACAAGGGCCCCACTGTTTCCCTCAGGAGCTGCCATTTCCTCCTCTTAATTTTCCAGCCCACTTTGCAATGTCCAGAATTCTTTCTATGTTTTACTTTTTTTTTCTATCTGAAAATAAACTTTGAAAAGAAAATACAGTCTCTTTGCTCTATTCTCCAAGAGAAAAGACACTTGACATATTCATTTTAGATGATGTTGCTTATGAAGGATTTTTTTTTTTTTTTTTTTTGCTGCTGCTGCTTCTAAGTCTTTCACAAGTCACAAAAAAAATGGTCCTAGGCATTTTTTCCATTCTTCTTTATCTCAGAAAACTCTTCACACCGATAAGAACTGTTTGTGCACTGTGTAAAGAGGACATGATAGTGGAGTGGTGTCTAACCACAGCCTTTGCCAGGTTGGGTTTTCAGGATTTCCCCAGTGAATATGCATGAGATATATTTGTATACAGTACAGACAGTGCACATTCATTGGGGAAATCCTGAAAACCCAACTGGATTGTGGCTCCTGTGGACCAAGGTTGGACAGCGATAGTGCGTACTGAGTAAGTAGACCTGCTTGGTGCTGGGGCTGCAATAGTGTGACCTGTGTTAGGAAGGCCTGCCTGGTGCTGATATGATAGTTTGATGACTGATGTGCTTCGGTAATTTATTCCACCACATAGCAACTTGGTAAGACATTGTTCTAATTTAGTGCAGGGGAGACCTGTCTGCTGCTGGGTTTGCAGTAGTGGGTGCTGTGTAAGGGAGACAGGCCGGGTGCAGGAGTTGCAAGAGTGCACTATGTAGGGGAGATCTTCCTGGTGCTGTATCTGTGATAGTATGAACTATGATAGGTTATCCTGCCTGATGCTATTTAAAGGGGAGACCTGCTTAATCTGGTAATAACTGTCCAAGAAAACTAAAGCTATTTTATATTTTGCTCACACCTTTTTTCAGTAGTAGCTCAAGGTGAGTTACATTCAGGTATACTGGATATTTCTGTGTCCCAGGAGGGCTGTACCTGAGGCAATGGAGGGTTAGGTGACTTGCCCAAGATCACAAGGAGCAGCAGCAGGATTTGAACCGGCCACCTCTGGATTGCAAGACCAGTGGTCTAACCACTAGGCCACTCCTCCACTCCATTTTCTGCTATCTTTATAGAACTATTAAACACTAATGTGAAAGTTATATTCTTTAGCTGAGAAAATTAACAAATAGGAGTCTCATGTTAATATACCATAGCTTTTCTTTATCCCCCTTGCCAATACAGTTGGACAGATATCCTCACTCCTTAAACCTTCTCGCCAATGGTGTCACCTGTCAATTGAACTCTTTGTAGTCACTGCACAGTCTTCTCAAACAAAGAAATTGTGAATAGGGTAAATTCTGTTTGAGACTTCTATCATGGAAACTTTCAAAATGCAAGAAGTGGTTCTTCTGTAGGTTTTCTGTAAATTGTGAAAAATCCATATGCTTAATTTCTTTACAATCATATTGAGAAGAGGATCTGATTCCAATCATAATTCATTGAGAACTGCAAATTCTGATCAAGGGAATTCAGGTATAGAATCCGATCAATCTTTCAAAGCTTAGCCAAGATTGGGTGACAGAGCCGGTGGTGGAAGGCGGGGCTGGTGGTTGGGAGGCAGGGATAGTGCTGGGCAGACTTATACGATCTGTGCCCTGAAAATGACAGATACAAATCAAGGTAAGGTATACACAAAAAGTAGCACATATGAGTTTATCTTGGGCAGACTGGATGGACCGTGCAGGTCTTTTTCTGCCGTCATCTACTATGTTACTATGTACTGAACAAACTCTCAGCTTTCTCTGCAAACAACGCTCTTGCCACTCTCCAACTCCACAAAATCGCTAA
Source organism: Microcaecilia unicolor (assembly GCF_901765095.1). Lineage (NCBI taxonomy): Eukaryota > Metazoa > Chordata > Amphibia > Gymnophiona > Siphonopidae > Microcaecilia > Microcaecilia unicolor. The sequence goes on from NC_044038.1 coordinate 102,229,835, forward strand.
TGGAACTAAAGACGACTTCCCCCTTACCCTGGTCACTTTTATTTCAGGTCTAACCCATGCAAAACCATTTCGTTAGCTGTTATACGTTGGAGGCGCCCATTTCATAACGCCGCCCATAACACGCCCCCTGTGGGGATGACCATAGATGGGCGTCCTTGCGGCCCTGTTTTGATTATTGGATTTGGGCGACCTTCTTTTATAGGGACTCCCATGTGCCTTTTGTGTCGCTTTATGGATGCCCTTCTCTTTCGAAAATGAGTCAGATATTATACAATGGCAGCAAAAGATCAAAATGGCCCACCCAATCTGCTGTATGAGATTAATACAGTTTGGGCAGACACAAATATCAGTTCATTGAAATCTTGGTTTCTGCCACAGTCCTTGCATGCAGTGTCTATGGGGCTCATTTTCAAAGTATTTCCAATGATCAATTCCTTGTGCTGTTCTGTAACAGCGCCCTAAAAATAGCACCGCAACAGCATAAGGAATTAACTCCCCAATGATCATGCTAATAACATGCTAATTTAAGTTATTAGCGTTGATCATTGGGGAAAAGTGCAAGAGGCTTAGGCACAATCCTCCCACACTTGTTTGACGGGTCCAGGCTGTCAAAAGCCTGGACCTGTCAAACACAGGAGATGGAGGTCTGTGGGACTCCCTGGACCCCCCCTCCAAAAGTAAGGCCCTGTTGGCCTAGTGCCCTCCTAAGCCCCCCCCCCGGACAGCAACACGGGGATCTCCAGCCTCCTAACCGTCCCCCCCCCCCCCAACACAAGGACACAGGGGGCTGGAGATGTGGTGGATCTCCAGCCACCCTAAACCCCTGACACCCAAAAAAAATCCCACTGCTGTCTCTAAAATGGTGGTGCCCTGCCCTGCCCAGTGCATCCTGGAATGCTCTGGTCTCCCTTATATGGTAGGGTAGCCCTGCCCAGCGAATCCCAGGATACACTGTGTAGGGCAGGGCACCACCACTTTGGAGGAAGCACTTGAAGAGGAGGGAGTGCTACTCCCTCCTCCATCACATGAGGTATGAGTGAGGGGGCCACTAGGCTACCAGGGTGGGTGGGGTTGGGGTATATAGCCCACTGGGCCACCAGGGATATTTTGGGGGGCCAGGGGGCTGGAGGCCTGCCGGATCTCCAGTCCCCTGTGTTGCTGTCTGGAGGGTGTGGGGACTTGGGGGACACTAGGCCACCAGGCATCAGCCATTGGGGGCGTCTGGGGGTTCACTGGACCCCCAGGACTGACAGCAGCAGCCTGGCCTGACAGTGACAGCCCGAGCTGCCTAGCATGGATGGGGGGGGGAGGAAGAGCCTTAACCCTAATGCCAGCTCTAAGCATAGGGTTAAAGCGTTATTCGGCCCATACAATCAGAGTGCAGTGCTCTGATCATATGGGCAGAATACTGGAGAGCTCATTTAAATATAATTTAAATGAGCTCTGTGGTATTCCCTGCATGCTCACGCCCGACACCCTCTAATCATGGGCGTGAGGGCACTAGTCCGGTGCTAGTGGTCTCTAGCGTCCGCATTTACTTTTGATCATCAGGCCTTTAGACTTACAAAGTTCCACAGGTTACTATGGAACTTTGTAAGTCTTTGAAAATAACGCCTCCACGCCTCCTTTGATGCTAAGTCAGTGGTGTGCTGGAGCAGGCTCTCACAGGCTCGCAAGAGCCGGTTAAGTTTTTAAGAATTTTGGGAGCTGGTTGTTAAAGTAGGGCCCTCCATGGCTACTTAACAACTGGATCCCAAAATGTGGGCTTGGGCCCCCTGCTGAATTATCTGTTACTTTGCTGGTAGGGATGCTGAGCCCTGCCAGCCAAGTAAATAGACTACTGCTGCTCCCCGCTCCTTGTTTCCAGCTCTGGGCAGCTGGCTGGGACTTCTCGAGCATGTGAGAGAAATTCCAGCATGCTGCTCAGAGCAAGACGTTGGGAGTGGTGGCAGTCCATTTATTGGCTGCCAGCAAAGGTATGCCTAAAGTGCCCGCACGAAGGGAGGGAGGAGAGAGAGGCAAGTGTTGCTCCCCCCCCCCTCCCGGCTACCCCTGGCCCTTCCAAATGCAGAGCTGGCTACGTCCGGAGAAAGAGCCTGTTGTTAAAAATTTACCAGCACACCCCTGTGCCAAGTGCAATTGTATTATCCCATTGCTGTTTAGGATAATTAAACAACTTCTCTATGTAGGTTTCCTTAATGCTTTCTTGGAAACACAATGTGGTACCAGTGCTGTTTTAGGGCTATTGCTGCCAGTGAGTGCCAGTTCTCCAGATATCGTTTAGAAGGGAATACAGTTCTCTTCTACAGAAACACTGTACAGGTTATCAGAGTGGTTTACAATAGAATACAGATCTCTGCTATACATCCACTTTGTCCAGTTTATCAGAGTGTGGTTTAGAACAGAATACAGTATCGGGTTATACAACCACTCTATGCAGGTTATCAGAGTAGTTTAGAACAGAATACAGTTCTCTGCTATAGAAACATTCTGTGCAGATTTTCAGAGTGGTATAGAACAGTTCTGGTATAGAACAGTTCTGGGCTATACAACCACTCTGTGCAGGTTATGAGAGTGTGAGTTTACAATCAAAATACTGTTCTTTGCTATACAACCACTCTATACAGGTTATCAGAGTGATTTAGAACAGAATACAGCGGGGGCGTAGCCACGGGTGGGCCTGGGCGGGCCTGGGCCAGGCCACTTTTCCTCCAGGCCCACCCATCCGTGAACCCACATCTCCACCTTCGTTCCGGAGTGCTGAAATTTGAAGCAGCGCTGCGCCGCTCAGTTTGCCTCGCTCGACGACGCCAATCATAGAGCCGCCACTTCAGTTCAGCTTCAGCCGGCATAAGAAGAAAAACAAGCGCGGGGCCGCACCGCTGCAGGCATGCACTGTCAGCTCTGCCTGTCCTCTGCCCCCGGAATGGGAAATTGACATCAGCGGGGGGCAGAGGATGGGAGAGCCGACAGCGCATGACTGAAGGCTGCTGCGGGCAGCCCCGCACTTGTTTTTCTTCTTGTGTTGATGATGCTGCTGCTGCTCCTGTTTCAGAGGGCCAGAGAGTGAGAGAGGAAACGTGGTTGGTAGGGGAAGGGTGTCCGAGAGAGCAGAGGGAAGAGAAAAAAAGAAGATGACGCTGGAGAGTACAGAGAAAGATGGGGAGAGAGGGGACATGGAAAAGAGCAGGGAATAGAGAAAGAGGGGAGAGCCAGAGAGAGATGGAAACAACAGGGGAGAGCCAGAGAAAGGGAACATGGAAAAGAGCAGGTGAGAGCCAAAGAGAGATAGGGAGAGAAAGAGGGGACATGGAAATGAGCAGGGGAGAGACAGACTGCTGGGGAGAAGAAAGGGGAACAAAGGGGATACCCTGACTGGTCAGATGGAGAGACAAAGAGGAGAAATGCTGAATAAAAGGAGGGTGAAAGAGGAAAAATGCTAGAAGAAGGGCAGAAAGAGGGAAGATGCTAGATGGAAGAGGGGTACAGAGAGAGAGAGACAGATGAATAGCAAGATGGGGGAGAGAAGGAAGGGACATGGAAAATGGCAGGAGAAAGAGAGAGAAGCTGCTGGAGAGAAACTGGGGGAGACCTTAGCTGGTCAAATGGAGAAATGCTGGATGAAAGGAGGGAGAAAGAGGGAAAATGCTGGAAGGAGGGAGCAGAAAGAGGGAAGACGCTGGATGGAAGGGTAGGAAGAGAAAGAGGAAAGCCACTGGTAGGATGGGGGGGGGGGGGGGGAAAAGAGAGGGCATGCTGAATGGAAAAGGGTAGAGAGATAACTGTCTAGAAGGAAGGGGAGATTGAGGGAGACAATGGATGTAAGGAGAGGGAGACAATGGATGGAAGGATTGGGAGAGGGTAATGGGTGGAAGGATGGAGAGAGAAAGAGGGATGACACTGGATGGAAGGGTAGGAGAGAAAGAGGGAAGGGCACCCGCTCAGCTGCCAGTCCAGGACTCCAGTCCAGCCCACCACCATCATGTGCATGCCATGCAGTGCACGTTTTACAGGAGGGTTGCGGAGTGGAGGTGAGGAGCACGAGCCTGGCCCTGGAAGGTTCTTCTTCATGATTCGACATTATTTCGAGGCGAGCCCAGCAGCAATAGGAGCCGGTAATAAAAATTTAATTACTTTTTTTTTATCATAATTTTTAACATTGTGTGACATGTGCTGTGTAATTTTTTTTTAATTGAGCTAGCTGGGGCCTGCTGCCTGCCTGGGGCTGGTGGTCACTATTAAAATTTATTGCTAGGGAATTTTTTGGTGGGGATGGGCTCCTCATTGCCTTGGGTAATATGGGTGGGCACTATATATATATAAAGTGCCCACCCATATTAGCTCTGGGCCCAGCCAAAATATCAGGTCTGGCTAGGCCACTGGAATACAGTTCTCTGCTATTGAAATACTCTATGCAGTTTATCAGAGTGGTTTACAACAGAACACAGTTCTAGGCTTTACAACCACTCTATGCAGGTTATGACTCTGGGCAATGAAGGGTTAAGGGGGTCTTTTACAAAGCAGCACACGCTAAATCGGAACTACTGCTGGCTCAATGCGGCCGCTGGCGGTAGTTCCTGCTGGAAAGTGAACCATTTCCGGCGCTCCGGAAGATTTTGTTTTCTCTAGCAAGGTGCTAACCTGGTGGTAATCGGGCATCGTTGCATACTGCCGGGTAACCACTGGAGCCTTTACTGCCACCTCAATAGGTGGCAGTAACTGCTCCCTGCTCCATGGCCAAGTGGTAAGAGTTATATTACTGCATGGTCATTTGGGGGGGCTTTTTAACTTCTGCAGTAAAAAGTGCAGTGGCATGTAGGAAAAACGGCCCCCGATGCTACCACAGGGCCCTTTTGCTCGCAGCTTAGTAAAAGGATCCCTAAGTGACTTGCTCAAAGATACAAGGTGCTACAGTGGGGAAAAAAATAACATACCTTTAATCATGCAATTAAATGCAGTCCTAAAAATAACCCATCTTAACAGTAGCTCACATTGATAACTAACCCCCTTAAAGTTATATTTAGAGAATGGCTTTAGAATTCCATTGCATAGAAAAGACAGTTGATAACATTTTGGTTGTTTGACCCTAAAAACCAAATAAGTAAAAAGGTAATCTCATTTTAGGTAGTACTCTAGACAATAAGAGGGGAAGTTATCAACATGGGCTACTATTAAGTTGAGCTATTTTACCACAAGTTGGGTTATTCTACCACAAGAGGGGGCAGGGTGGGGGTTATTTTGGCACAGGGGCTCATTGCATAAAGTGAGATCCTGTGCTAAAATAACCCAACTTGTGCTAAAATAACCCAACTTAACAGTAGCCCACGGTCATGACCCTAGGTGATGCCACGCCTCTGACACCTGCAGGCCTCAGCGAGGAGTTGCAGTCGACTCTGTGGTCTTCCTCAGGCTGGGTCCAGCTAGTGTTGTGGCAGGGGGGGTGACTCTTTTCTGGTCCTCCATACTGATGGCTGCCAACTTCCTGGGGCATGTGCACTCAGGAAGTTCATTTGAAGCTCAGCTGCTGGGAGGGTGGCAGGGATCTATCCTGGACCATTTAAAGTGACACTGCTCTCTCTCTCCCATTACCTTTGTAATGAGTTTTCCTGACTGCGTGTTGCTCAGCCAGCCACTGTGTTCCTTTCTTCAGCCCAGCATTCCTGTCTTCCAGCCTCACCTCTGTGTTCTTCTCTTCAGCCCAGTGGCTCTGCCTTCCAGCCCAGCCTCTGTGTTCCCGTCTTTAGCATCAGCACGCCTGTCTTCCAGACAACCCCAGTGTTTCTGTCTTCAGAGTCATCCCAGGTCTGGTTCTGCCAGGTCTTCCCCCAAAGGCTCTTTTCAGAGCCATCCCAGGTCCCAGTTCTGCCAGGCCTGCCCACATGGGCTCTTTTCGGAGCCATCCCAGGTCCTGGTTTTGCCGGGCCTGCCCCCCAAGGGCTCTTTTCAGAGCATTCCAGGTTCCAGTTCTGCCGAGCCTGAACCCAAAGGCTTTTTCAGAGGCACCCAGTAAACCCACAGTCCTTGGAGTGACTCGCCTACTGCCAGTAAGAATCCTCCTGACCTTTGGGACAAACATGACTACCACACTACTTTATCCAAAAAGCAGTCACACTAGTATCAATGGCAGAAAATTTCTATACAGAAAGGCACAACAAGGTGAAACACCTCATCCATTGGAAACTTTGTAAACATTACTACATTGCTGTACTGGAAAAGTACTGGGGTCATGACACTAAGGGGGTCTTTTACTGAGGTGCGCTAGCATTTTTAGTTCACGCTAAAAATCAGCTGGTGCTAAATGCTGAGATGCCCATTATATTCCTATGGGCATCTAAGAGTTTAGCACCAGCTGATTTTTAGCACGAGCTAAAAACGCTAGCGCACCTGAGTAAGAGACCCCCCCCTAAGATAATTATGGAAAATGAAGAGGTTATGATCACATGATCACATCCCCCTTCTGATGATAAATATTAGATGCCAGGAAAGCAGACGAGTGCTGCTTATAGGAGGAGGAGAGAGCTTTCAGCCTGTGGTTCAGTTGTTAGGTTATCTTTATTTGATATGCTGCCTTTCACTAGCTCTCAGACCAAAGCGGTTTGCAATAATAAAAATTATCAACAGAAAAGAACAGAACTACAATATTTCATAGGAAAGTTAACAGCCATCCATAAAAGAAAAGAAAAAAAAAATAGAAAATAGCAAAATAGGCACAAAGGTATAATAATAGTATAGATATAGATACAGGTTCTTGGCTTCACTTGTTCAAACTCCCCACACTCCTTACCCAAACACCTCCCTAAATAATGTGCCTTCAATAGGGCATTATCTCTTGTGATGGATTCTTTGGCAGGTCCTGTGGTGGAGGAAGGACATACCTGCTGGGAGGAGGAAGGGAGAAGAGACAGATCCTAACCATCATGATATCACAATTTTTAATCAAAATTTTAGTCATATTGCTCTTGTTAAGAGAGCATCATTTAATGTTGAATTCAAGTAAATCCAAAACTATTTGGATAACTTTCTGCCAACTCTCAGCGTCACTCCAATTGATGAATTTAGCTGAATCACTATTGTAAAACCACTTTGAATGGTTATATCAGAAGGGGTGGTATATCAAGTTCTACAACTAAACAAACAAACAAACAAATGAGAAAAACACCAGAACAGCATTGATCATAGAAGTGTCAGTTCCTAGTGATTATTCTGTGAATTGTGTAGAGAGAGGAAAGTATCATGAAAGCCAGTGCTAGAGCAAGAAAATGTGACTAAAAGTTACAGAAATGTTTCCTGTGGTTTTTGTTGCTACCAGCTTGATTAAAACAGATTTTTCAAGTACACTTGGATAGTTGCCAATACATGTTACATCTTTTGAATTCCAGAAGAAAGCTCTCTTGGCACAATGCAAATACTATGGTAAGCATTAGCTGTAAATTTGAGAGACTGAGATCATATTCTACATACCTCTCACTTCTGTCATGGTATGTGCAAAACTAACTCTTTTGGGAAGGAAAGGGAATGGGACTTGATATACCGCCTTTCTGTGGTTTTTGCAACTACATTCAAAGCAGATTACGTGGAGGGGCATAATCGAACGTCGCCGGCGAAATAGTTCGCCGGTGATCTATTTTGGCAGCGGCGCAACAGCTGGCCGGAACCGTATTATCGAAAAAGATGGCCGGCCATCTTTTCTTTCGATAATACGGTTTAGCCCGGCCAAATGCCAGAGCTCACCGGTTTCAGATCGCCGGTTTTGTTTTTCAACGATAATGGAAAAAAATGTCGGCCATCTCAAACCCGGCGAAATCCAAGGCATTTGGTCATGGGAGGAGCCAGTATTTGTAGTGCACTGGTCCCTACTGACATGTCAGGACACCAACCGGGCACCCTAGGGGACACTTCTAAAAATGTTTAAAAAATACACAAGTAGCTCCCTTACCTTGGGTGCTGAGCCCCCCAAATCCCCCCCAAACCCACTCCCCACAACTCTACACCATTACCATAGCCCTTATGGGTGAAGGGGGGCACCTACATGTGGGTACAGTGGGTTTTGGGGGGGGGGTTGGAGGGCTCAACACTTAGCACCACACGTGTAACAGGTAGGGGGGGGATGGACCTGGGTCTGCCTGCTTGAAGTGCACTGCACCCATTAAAAACTTTTCCAGGGATCTGCATACTGCTGTCAGGGAGCTGGGTATGACAGTTGAGGCTGGCATACAGGCTGTCAAAAAAGTTTTTTATTTTTTTTAGTGTAGGAGGGGGTTGGTGACCACTGGGGAAGTATGGGGAGGTCATCCCCCATTCCCTCCGGTGGTCATCTGGTGAGTTGGGGCACCTTTTTGAGGCTTGGTCATGAAAATAAAAGGACCAAGTAAACCCGGCAAAATACTGCTTAACATCGCTTTTTTTCCATTATCTGCGAAAGCCGGCCATCTGGTAGCCACGCCCATGCCTGCCCATGTCCCGCCTTCACTATGGCGATGACACGTCCCCTTGAACTTTCACCGGTGCGGCGATGGGAAAGCGGTGATGGTGTCAAAAAAGCCGCTTTCGATTATACCGATTTCGCCGCTTTTGAGAGATCGCCGGCCATCTCCCGATTTATGTCAGAAGATCGCCAGCGATCACTTTCAAAAATAAGCCTGATTGTATAATACAGGTGCTTAACATTGCCCCCAGTAAGAAAATTCATCAAATTTATCTCATTAATATTCTCTGTGAATATTTTCCCTGGGGCACATTTGGGACTTATATATATGGTGCTTTTCCAATAAAGACTTGTTTTCTACTCATTCGGATGGCGGAGGTAATTTGGTCCACCCATACTCCTGATGTTTTCTTCCACATTTGGGAAGCCATTCTCTAAATGTAACCTTGATGTTTTACCCTCCTTTTTTCTCTTCTTTCCTTTCTCTTTTTTCCTTTCCCACCTGTTGTGTTTCTTGCTTCCTATGTTTTTCCATCATTGTTTTCCTGTTATTTGTATTCTTGGAAATTAATAAAATATTTGGAAATAGGAAATAGGAATTCTTACGCACTTGGAAATAAGGAGACTTCAGTTCAAACGAACCTATACAGGACCAAATGGTGGTAAATAGAGGCTGAGAAGATTCTTTCATGTATATTAAAAAAGAAAATAAAACAGAGAGGTACAAAGATAGGAGAACACATATACCCACAGGTTCACAGTCTCGGGCATACACATCCTTAGGAGCAGCTTTGTAGTGATTGATCTGTGCCAAGTACTTTACATTTGTAACAAGCATACAGTATTTTCTAAATAAAGTACCTTTCAAACAAAAAATAAATAAATAAATAAATAAATGTAACCTGATTAGCCTATACTGCACAGACAAGTTTGTAGTATGGCCAAGGAGTGGAGGAGTAACCTAATGGTTAGAGCAGGGGGCTGAAAACCAGGGAAGCCTAGTTCAAATCTCACTAAGGCATCTTGTGATCTTGAGCAAGTCACTTAACTCTCAATTACATCAGGTGAAAATTTAGTTTGTGAGCCCTTCAGGGGAAAAGGAAAATACCTACTCTATCTAAATGTTCAGCTTCAATAGCTTTTAAGCTTGCGGGTGGTACATAGGAAAAATAAAATGCCCTAGCCAGACTGCCTGAACACCATTCTGGCCCCCTCTCCATGCCATGTCTGCAGACTGCTGTTAGTCTATGCTCTATGCAGCTGGCAGGGAACAGAACTTGCTGTCTGACTGCTACAGAACACAGGAGGTGGGGCTGTGCCTGCAACTACCTGCTGCAAGCCACTGGAGGTGCCATTTGAAGGCTGGACACTCATGAACCCTGTACTGAACTGCTGCTCATAGGATGGGGGGGGGGGGAGCTTTCAGTCTGTGGTAGGTGGGTGGGGAGGAAAGCAAAAGAGACAGAGAGGGGGATGCTGCTGACTGTAAGGGGAAAGGGAAGAGAGAAAAGGATATTACTAGGTGCAAGATAAAGGGAGTTCCTGATACTGTGAGTGAAGGGGAAGAAAGAGGGGTCGGGGATAATAGTGCTGAGTAGGGGGAGGGAATGCAGGGGGACTGAAATTGATATATTGTGTGGTACTACCACCAACTGGATTGCACATTTCAGTTTTCACACAGGCCTTGGTCTCTCTGTTAATATAGGAGGGGATTGGACTGGGGACTTTGGGGGTCCTGAAAAGTTTGTGTTCACTCTTCTCAGGAACCGTTCTTACTGCCCTATTCCCCTTTTTCCTGTTGACATTACCTCTCTCTCTCTCTCTCTCTCTCTCTCTCTCTCTCTCTTTCTCTCCATCTTTTTCACACTCCCTCCTCCTTCCCTCTTCTCTTTCTCTTCACTGTTCCCTTCTGTCCCTCTTCTTTCTCTATTCTCTTTCTACTCCTTCCCCTGGATAATTTCCATGATTCTTATTTAAGGCTTATTCCAAAATTAATTCTGAAGAGTGAGAAAGGATGAACACTTCAGAGCTTCCTATCCAGTTAGGGGGGGGGGGGAGCTCCAGCCTTCTAGCCATACACAGACCTCTCTTATTTTCTTGCCTATGAATACAGCCCAGTATATCCACCACAACTGCCTGGTAGTAGTAGTAGTAATCCTCATTCAGTGCTTCACACAGCAGGAAGAAGATACTCAGGGTCTTTGATGCCGCTCAGGCAGAGCAATGTGCTATGGCAGAGGTCACCATGGGAAGGGAAACGCTTTTAAAAAGGGAGGGGGACTTGGGAGAGAGGAAGAGTGAGAGTGTCTCTGGGCATATGAAAACAACACAGAAAGCTGTATTTTTAACATCATAAAGAAAACTGGCCAGGAAAGTAATATTGCAGACTATAGCTAAGAAAATTCCCTTCCTATGGTGACTGCTTATATTATGATCTTGCTGATTCTTGACTGTGTTTCTTCCTCTCTGGATCTTATTTCAATGTCTTCTCTCTTTCCATGTTTCTTCTTAATTCTGCTTGCATCCTATTCAGGGGCGTAGCTACGGGTGGGCCTGGCTGGGCCCAGGCCCACCCAATTTCAGCCCAGGCCCGCTCAGCGCCAGCCCCAGCACCCATTGCCGGCCACTGCTGCTTTTCCTGTTGAGCAGCAGGGCCGGCGCTACAAAAAGAAGCGCCTTTTCCCTCGTGCAGGGAAAAAAGGAATATTTTGAGGATGGACCAGGGCTGGAGGACACTGCAGCGCTTATTCAATAAGCGTTCTTCATTCCCCAGATCTGTAAGTGGGGTACAAATGCAGCAAATAAATAAATAAGTATTGGCAGTATTGGCATGTGAAACGGGTGCGGTGCATGTACAACAAAGGTGTTTTCCATAACGTGGGTACAGCGAATGAGCATGACAGCAGGGGCGTAGCCACGCAGCCAATTTTGAGTGTGCCTCAGTTCAAGGTGGGTGGACACACTACTGGCTACAGCACTGCATGACAGTGCATCATATCATATCATATCATATCATGTGAAATCTGGCACGACAGTGCATGACAGTGCATCATTGCTTTTCCATTTTTGTTTGTCTACATCTGACAGGTTGAGGAACTTAAAAAACGGGCGCGGGCCTTGAGAAAGGACCACCCAGGATGGCTACTTGAGGTGAAGTCCAACCTTGACAACAACCCAGGTGTTTTTGGATTTCACGTGAGTCTGCTGCATGACATTTGATGATTCGGGGTGTTATCTCAAAACTGTTATTTGTCTCTCCAGAAATGTCAGAGAAAGAGGAGGAGGAGGATGTGGAGGAGGAGGAAAATGATGATGATGATGATGATGATGGCGACGGCAACGAGGGGTCACTGGCTGGTGTGGCTCCTCCCCACCCTTCCGGTCCTACCCCTGGTCCCCACCTCTTACCTTATGCCCTTGTCCGTCCCGGCCCCTCCTCTGGTCTCCCCCCAGCCAACAGATCACGCCACCATACCATACTGCGGCTCCCTGCAGCAAGATACGGCCCTTCCCACCTTTCCTCTCCTCTACCCCGAGCACACTTGAGCCCCCCTGCCTCACCCTCCCAGCCGCACAGTCTCACCAGCCCTCCTGGTTCCCCTTCCTCCCCCCCCCCGCCGCACCGTCCTATCTGCCCTCCTGCTACCCCCTCCCACGCTCTCCCTCAGACTTCCCTCCCCCTTTCCCAACACCATGCCGCTGCCTCCACCTCCCACGCTCTCCCTCCACCTCGCCAGAGCAAGTAACCCCCGTCCTGGAGCTGTTCCAGATGGACGCTGTACTTGTATATGGTGAGTTTTAAAATTCTGCTCCTAGCCACAAGTGCCCTCCCCTTGTCCCTTCCTCCCTTCTCACCCATTACTTCCCTCAATCTTTGGACAAGGGTGTTCAGCGCTGTGTGCGTCTGGTGTCGTTATACAATTGCTAATAATAATTATTGTTATTGCGTATCACTGTGTGTATGCATTTTAAAGCTGTTCATGGTGAAGCTTTCTGACAGACCTTCTTTTGTGTTTTCTGACAGGTGCCACAGTGGACCTCACAATGGAAGACAGTGAGGAATTCCCATCTCTTCCCCCTCCCCCACCCCTCCACCCGTACCTGTTGACCGCACTGTCTCGCCCATGTCCCCTGCTCCCACCCTCTGCCGATCCACCTCCCCTATCCCTCCCACTCCTACAGTTGACCGTGCTACCTCTACCATCCCCCCTGCTCCTACCCGCGACCAATCCACCTCCACTTTTGCTCCCATCCTTGAGGACTGCGCCACATCTCCCCATATGCCTCTCGCCCTTATTAACCTTCCCCAGGATGAGCTCCAGGACATGGCCCGGACCCTGCACATGGGAGGACAGGCACTGGAGGACCTTTCCCCAAGTGGCCCTGTACCTGTCCTCCTATGTACAGCGTCCTTGAGACATCTCCTCCCCCTTTCCCCCCTATCCGACCCTTCTTTGATATATCCTCCCCCCCCCATATATAGCCCACCCCCAAAACATATCACAGTTTGCATTTTTTGTATAAAGTTATAAATAAAGTTTTATATAGTTATAAAGTTATTTATAAAGGTTTTCATGCATTGTCTGTACACGAGCGACAATATGTGACGTATATTTTGTGCGCCATCAGCAAGCGCCGCATTGCTGTGTGTGCTATCGCGTTTGTCTTGCACGTGACACAGACAAGCGAATCGGCTTCTATTTCTCACGATTCTGGTATTTCCTGGTTGGCTGTTCTTTGGCACATAAATATGACGTACATTGTGTGCGCTACTAACAAGCCCTGCTCGTGAATTACAACAAGAGGTAATGGATGGTGGGTTTTTCCTGGCACAGTTGGACTTTTTCCCTGGCATGGATTATGACCACGTTCCTGCCATGCAGGGACAGGAGCCAAGAGAACCCATTCCTGAACACCCTGTCCACGTTCGCCCACACCGACTCCCCCACCCACGTGTGTTTCGTCCATGGCTGGTTCTGGAAGACATGTCAGTCAGAAAAATTGTAGATGACTACCACTTGTCCAGAACAGCTATATATCAACTATACCATGAAATTAGAGATGATATTGACCCAACCACAGCTAGATCTCATGCAGTGCCTGGCCTGGTAAAGCTGCTTACTGTTCTGCAGTTCTTAGCCACAGGTATATTCCAGCATGTGTTAGGGGGTAACAGCGGCGTGGACCAGGCAACTGTTTCAAGACATCTAGCCCAGGTAGTACTCCTAATTTTGCTACACCCTCTCCTCATTTCTGCCCTCCTCCACCTATATTACACCCCCCCCCCCCCTCATACCTTTACTGTATAAAACCTGCATGACCAATCACACACATGTGCACTGTGTTTCAGGTCCTGCGCGCCCTGAAAAAATGTGTTTGCAAGCACATTGTTTTTCCCACAGGGGAAGCAGAGCAGAGGAGGGTCAAGCAGGACTTCTACAAGATTGCTTGTTTACCCAATGTCCTGGGAGCTATAGACTGCACACATGTTGCCCTGACCCCACCTGCGGATCGAGAAATGCAGTACAGAAACCGCAAGATGGGGTACTCGCTGAATGTGCAAGTGGTGTGCGATGCAAACCTTAGGATCCAGGATGTTGTGACACGTTTTCCAGGGAGCTGCCATGACTCCTACATCTTGCCTAACAGTGCACTGGGAAGGAAGTTTGCAGAGGGGCAAATTCAAAATGGATGGCTTCTTAGTGAGTTTTTAACATTTCCTTTACTGGTGTGGGGGATACTACTACTACTACTACTAGTACTTAACATTTCTGAAGCACTACAAGGGGTACGCAGCGCTGTACAAAGCAACAAAGAAGGACAGTCCCTGCTGACCTTTCTTAATAGTGCCCTGGTAGTCTACTGACCACTTCCGTCTTTGTGCCAGGAAAGAGCCCACTGCTTCCTGGTCCAAAGGCGGAAAAGGTCACAAGACCAACGGGCCACTTGTAGTTAAATGTGTGGTGGGGGAAAGCTGGTAATCTACACATTTGCCCTGAATTCAGGACAAACATGCAGCTCGACCAAAGCGGACGGTTGCGCAGAGATGCCCTCAGACATTTCGTTCCCCTTACTATTATGTGCTGAAAGTAATGTATTGTTGTGTTCCTGCAGGGGATGCCAGATATGGATCAAAAACATGGCTACTGACCCCGCTAGCAATGCCCCGGTCTGATGCTGAGAAGCGTTACAACGAGGCACACATCGCAACAAGATGTACAATAGAGCGCATGTTTGGGGTACTGAAGAGCAGGTTTCGCTGCTTGCACATTTCTGGTGGCTCCCTGCAATACTCCCCAGAAAAGGTCGCTGATATAGTGCTTGTATGCTGCATGCTTCATAACATCACACTGAAGCATCACCTTGATATCAACGTTGTAGTCCCTCCAGAAGTGGACATAACCCCCTCGGACAGAGGATCGGATGTAAGCAAGGGAAATGCTGTGCGCCGGAAGGTCATCCATGAATCCTTTTCTGAGCCCCGCCCTCCTTTGTAGCCACGTACCACTTGTATGAGCTGTCAGGTTACCGGGTCAAGGAGGGAGATAGGATAGCAACCAAGCAATGATTTCAAGGGATACAATAATTGGACAACAAGTCCCACATAGCCTGTGTCTGTAAGTTAAGAACAGACAGACAAAAATCCTCCCTCCCTCCTGGAATGGGGAACATGTCAGCGCTGAACATGCATATGTACGATGTGTCATTTCCAGATGTCTAAACACAATGTTGTGGGTAACATTGCAGCGATATTTGGATTTACAAATCACTATTTTGCAATGTGAGCTTTTTATTATGACTTCCCTTTCTTGCTTTCACCCTGTGCCCTCCATTCTCAAATGCAAGTTATTACCTACGGCATATCGTTATTTCTTTCCCATGATGCTTTATTGAAAGTTATAAAACCAAAACATAAGTGTTCAGAACAAATAACTTTATTAATAAAACATGTTAAAAAAAACTTGAAATAAGTGATCGTTTGATATATGTAATAACTTCTTTCTGCATGCAATATTTAACAGTAGCTAGACGAAATGCATTGATAAGCAGGCAAAGAGTGCATTCCAAGATTCTGGATTCTGCTGTTCTACTGCACCTTTGAAATAGGAAAAAAAATTGGAATGAGCATGTAACTGTTGTTGGGGGAGGGGGGAAGCAACACAAATAGAACTCCTACATTTTACATATACTTGTTTACATAAGTACATAAGTAATGCCATACTGGGAAAAGACCAGTATGGCATTACTTAGGGAGTAGAAACCCAAGAGAGACTTATGTGTTAGGCGGTGAGAGTCTCATAGGTACTGAGGGGGAGAGGGATCTTGGGGTGATAGTATCCGAGGATCTGAAGGCGACGAAACAGTGTGACAAGGCAGTGGCTGTAGCGAGAAGGTTGCTAGGCTGTATAGAGAGAGGTGTGATCAGCAGAAGAAAGGAAGTGTTGATGCCCCTGTACAAGTCGTTGGTCAGGCCCCACCTGGAGTATTGTGTTCAGTTTTGGAGGCCATACCTTGCGAAGGATGTTAAAAAAATGGAAGCGGTGCAAAGAAAAGCTACGAGAATGGTATGGGATTTGCGTTCCAAGACGTATGAGGAGAGACTTGCTGACCTGAACATGTATACCCTGGAGGAAAGGAGGAACAGACGTTCAAATATTTGAAAGGTATTAATCCGCAAACAAATCTTTTCCGGAGATGGGAAGGCGGTAGAATGAGAGGACATGAAATGAGGTTGAAGGGGGGCAGCCTCAGGAAAGATGTCAGGAAGTATTTTTTCACAGAGAGGGTGGTGGATGCTTGGAATGCCCTCCCGCGGGAGGTGGTGGAGATGAAAACGGTAACGGAATTCAAACATGCGTGGGATATGCATAAAGGAATCCTGTGCAGAAGGAATGGATCCTCAGAAGCCTAGCCGAAATTGGGTGGCGGAGCAGGTGGGGGGAAGAGGGGTTGGTGATTGGGAGGCGAGGATAGTGCAGACTTATATGGTCTGTGCCAAAGCCGGTGATGGGAGGTGGGACTGGTGGTTGGGAGGCGGGAAGTACTGCTGTGCAGACTTGTACGGTCTGTGCCCTGAATAAGGCAGGTACAAATCAAGGTACAAATCAAGGTAAGGTTTACACATATGTTGTCTTGTTGGGCAGACTGGATGCACCGTGCAGGTCTTTTTCTGCCGTCATCTACTATGTTACTATGACCAAGGGTCCATCGAGCCCAGCATCCTGTTCACGACAGCGGCCAATCCAGGCCAAGGGCACCTGGCAAGCTTCCCAAACGTACACACATTCTATACATGTTATTCCTGGAATTGTGGATTTTTCCCAAGTCCATTTAGTAGCGGTTTATGGACTTGTCCTTTAGGAAACCGTCCAACCCCTTTTTAAACTCTGCTAAGCTAACCGCCTTCACCACTTTCTCCGGCAACGAATTCCAGAGTTTAATTATACATTGGGTGAAGAAAAATTTTCTCCGATTTGTTTTAAATTTACTACACTGTAGTTTCATCGCATGCCCCCTAGTCCTAGTATTTTTGGAAAGGGGCGGGTCCGTGAAGGGGTGGGCCGAACCGTATTTTTAAAAAAAAATGGACGTTTTTGAGCTGGGCATTTGTTTGTTTTAGCGATAATGGAAACTAAAAACGCCCAGCTCAAAAACGTCCTAATCCGAGCCCTTTGGTGGTGGGAGGGGCCACGATTCGTAGTACACTCGCCCCCCTGATATGCCAGGACACCAACTGGGCACCCTACGTCAGTGCGGTGGACTTCAGAAAAAGCTCCCACATGCATAGCTCCCTTACCAAGGGTGCTGAACACCCAACCCCCCTCCCCCCAAACCCACAAATGTACAACACTACCATAGATAGCTCTTAGGGGTGAAGGGGGCACCTACATGTGGGTACAGTGGGTTTTGGAGGCCTCCCATTTACCAGCACAAGTATTACAGGTGGGGGGGATGGGCCTGGGGCCACCTGTCTGAAGTGCACTGCGGTACCCACTAAAAGTGCTCCAGGGACCTGCATACACGCAGGCCTCTAGGACTGGTTGCTGCTATATAACCTTGGCACACCAGTTGACACCTGAACACTAATCTCTACGAAAACGTCCTTTATTGGAATAACCGCCTTTACTCACAGTTAACTGCAGATCAGAGGTTGTGCCCCACTGGCAACTAGTCTCCCTGGTACTGAGATGAGCAGTAGGTCAGAACTGGCAGAATGCTGTACAATGCCCTCATTCAGCCACATTCAAGGGAAGAACTAAGTTGTCTAACGTGGCTAACACAGGAAAGGGAACTAAAACTGGCTTACAAAAATGGCCACTACCGCATGGACTACAACAGGAAACACAACAGGGCACACTCTGACCTAGTAGGCAGGGGGAAAAGCACCATGAGAGAAGAGCCTACCAACTACCAACATTGTGAGACTGTAACACAAGCTAATGAAATCACGGAGCCCAATACCCTACACCCACCACAATGCAATGCTGATGTGACCCTGTACTGCACCCGAGAGCTACATCTGACCCAGGGAAAGGCTATGACAGGATCAAACACATTCTGCTGTCATGGAGGTGGGTACGGCATTTGAGGCTGGCATACAGGCTGGGAAAAAAGTTTTTAAAGTGGGTTTTTTTTTGGTGGGAGGGGGTTAGTGACCACTGGGGGAGTCCGGGGAGGTCATCCCCAATTCCCTCCAGTGGTCATCTGGGCAGTTGGGACACTTTTTTTGGACTTGTTCGTGAAAAAAAGGGTCCAAAAAAAGTGACCCAAAATCACGGTAAAAACGCCTTTTTTTTTTTCGATTATCAGCTAAAGACGCCCATCTCTCCTCGGCTGATAAACATGCCCCAGTTCCGCCTCCACCACACCTCCGACACGCCCCCGTCAACTTTATTCGTTTCCGCGATGGAGTGCAGTTGGAAACGCCCAAATCGGCTTTCGATTATACCGATTTGGGCACCTTTGCGAGACAAACGTCTATCTCCCGATTTAGGTCGCACTATAGGCGTTTTTCTCTTTCGAAAATAAGCTGGCTAGCCTCCTTAATCTTTCTTCATAGGGAAGTCGTCCCAATCACGCTATCATTTTAGTCACCCTTCGCTGCACCATTTCCAATTCTACTATATATTTCTTGAGATGCGTCGACCAGATCAGAGATAACCCTTTCAAATGGAGACAACAAAACAGTGCACAAATATAAAAAAACAAATCAATGCATTCCTCCACATTTAACATGTTATGTAAGCACTAGTGGAAAAAGCACGTTTCTGGCTGAAATTAAACGGGCGCTAGGAATTACCCCCCCCCCCCCCGCCCCAGTTTCACTCTGTGAGTGTGAGTGAGCGAGTGACGCTGACAGCCTAGCCCACCAACAGTATAGGGCTTCAGTGTTTCCCCGCCACACGGTGAGCTTCACAACGTTGCAGGTGAGAATTATTTATACAGATATCTGTCAATGAAACTTACTATCCAATGACTGGCTGCTACACAGCCGGGGTACAGGAGGGTATTCTGTTGTTCTGGCGTCCTGCCCGTGTTCTGGTGTTCTGTTGCTGCAAGGAAACAACAGAAATAAAACTTTATATGTTGCAAACTTTGTACCAAGTTTACAAAGGTGAGAGCCAACCATTAAAATCAGCGGTAGTAATGGGTGAATAAATTTAAAAAAACAAAACATGCATTCCAATAAATATTTGTTAGTATGTCTCGCACCGAAACTTACTATTGAGACACAGGCTGCCACACAGGGGGGGCAAGGGAGGGTGTTATGTTGCTCTGTGGTCCCGGCTGTGGTTTCCAGTGGTCCTGCCTGCAATTTGAAGAAAAAGGAAACAGTGAAATTTACATAGGTCTGCATAGAGGAAAATAAAGTAGAGAGACAGGTCCACGGGGCACTCAATCACGCGAGATACTTACTCAGAAAAGGAGGCCCTTGCGAGCATGGTTCAGCCGGCGGAGCCTGCAAAAAAAAAAATCACAACAGCGGGGGTAACAGAACGCACAGTGTGCCAATGACTAGATAAAATCAGGAATTAACAGAGGGAAATAAAATCATGGTTTTAAAAGAAGAGGCACCAGAGATTACAACGTACCTAGAGGAGGATGAGTAAATGAATAAACACCATGGGTGATGGGAGAAAATGAATGGAGCGTGGGAGCAGAGCCATAGCGAGGGGAGCTGACACCCGGGGCGGGTCGCCGCTGCGCACCCCCCCCCCCCGGGTGCAGCACAGCGCACCCTCCTCCCGCTGGAGCGCACCCCACCCCCCCGGAGCGCATACCTGCAGCGAGGGACGGGCGGGAGGGCCGATCCGCCCCGACTGCACGTTGCTGGGGTGTGTTGGCTCCGCGCTGATTCACTGTTCTCTCTGTCCCGGAACAGGAAGTAACCTGTTCCGGGGCAGAGAGGGCAGTGCACCAGCGCGGAGCCGACACCCCCCAGCGGCGTGCACCCGGGGTGGACCGCCCCCCCCTTCCTACGCCACTGCATGGGAGGTACACCTGTCTCGAAGTCTGCAAGGAGAAAAAAAAACCACAGTAGGCTATAGTACATAAATCTGGAGGATTTAACAAAGAAGTCAGGACACAACTAGCACCTGGAATACTATACTTGCAACTACATCGTCGGTTGTCCGGGGCTGGCATGGCGTCCAGGCTGTAGTAATGTTTAGAAAAATAACACACACATTAGACGAACACTTCATGACAGAGGGGATATAGAATATGTGGCTGTGGAAAACATATAGGGATGGAATACATAATGAAAATATACCATTTGCAGTGCGGGAACTGCAAGCAGAGTCATCCCGCAGTAGAACATGCTGCATCCCCCTGATCTCCTGTCTGAGATCCAGAAACATCTGCTGTTCCTGCTGGGAAGACGCTCTGGTCAGATTGCACAGTTCGCTCAAAAGTGCGTTGTTCTGCTCCAATAAGACGTTTGTTTTATCGGATTGGGCCTTGGTGTTCTCCGCCACATTCTGCGTCTGTGCATATATGGCAGTTGTGGAATGCCGGACACTTTCTGCCACTTTTTCAAGCAGTGTGTTTATACCCTCTTTCCACTTGCCCTGCCTGTCCCACAATTTGCGACGGTCCTGCCATTCCTCCGCCGGGGTCCTACGAGGAGGGTCCATGGGCAAATGAATAGAAGAAGATAGGAGGGTGGAGACATAGTCATCGGGGGTGGTTGAGACACCAACGAGGTCGAGTGTCACAGTTTCATCGTCCTCCCCATCCTCTCCTCCCAGTGTAGGGATCATCAACAGTACACCTAACAAATAGAAAGGCAAGAACTGTAACACGGAAAATGTAAGATACACTAACAACGCTGATGTCAAATCGTTCTACAAGACACGATAACACGTCTGTACTCACGTGCTTCCTCTCCCTCATGTTGTGTCGCACATGGTGTTGCAGCCCCTGCTGACCATGAAGAACAGCCCGGAACTGGAGGTTGTGTGGCACATGGTGTTGCTGAGAGGTGATATGATAGAGGTATGTAAATAATGCTAGAGGTGACCTTGTAGATTATAAGCGTCGACGCTTAAAAAAAAAACCATGCGAACAACGGTCCAACAAAAGCTAGGACACAATAGATCCCGAGATACAATACTTACGTGGAACAGCATCACTGCTACACCAGGAAGGGGAAGAGGTGGGCTGGCTTGTACTTTGCAGAGCATCGCTGGTAGTACAGGAAGGGGCAGATGGGGGCTGGCTTCTCATCCAGGCTGTAATACATGGCAAAGAACACACGCATGGAAATCTGGATGCTGTGCTGGAAGGTCTTTCACATTTTGACAATAGTCATGTTCTTATGTCCCTTCCAGCACCCCACTGCAAATCACAGTACTCACCACCTTCTGTGTCCTCAGATAATCTTGAATCTTCCAGATGTTCACCTACAAAACGATGTAGATTCAAAACCGTCATCACCGAGAGTTCATACCCACACACACCCCAACGTCTGCGCAACGCTAAAAAACTCACCTTCCATACCATCAATGGGATTCTCCGACGTGTCGTCCCCAGTAGATAGTCCGACCACCTGCTCACGACCAAGGGTGGCCACCACAGCCTCCTCCAGGGGAGTCAGCTGCACGGCACATGGAGGGCCACCCCCTGTACCCTTTCCATGTTTCCACTTGTTCCGCACCTTGGCTTTCACCATACCCCTGAAGTCCTGCCAACGGTGCTTACACTGCTCTACAGTGTGCTTCCGCACACCAAGAGCATTCACCTCGTCCACAATCCTCCTCCATATCCTGCTCTTCTGTCCACCTGTCAGCCTGGACTTTTTAAAAAGTTGTCCAAATTCGTCACATACACCCCGAATCAACACTTCTAGCTCTTCCTCCGCAAATTTCGGAGCGCGCTTATGCTTGCCATTGACATGAGGGCCCTCAACTGTCTCCTCATCCTCCGCACGCCACGACACATTATCCTGCATTGCTTCCTGAGAAAAACAAAGTGAAGGAGATGTTAACACCATAGAAAATAAAATGTAGACATGAACTGGGAAATGCCAGCAAACTCACATTCTACCACATTCTACCCCATTCATAAGCTCATTGGAACGTCCTACCTACCTATGGGCACTCTCTATGAGAACGAAGAAATGGTGGAACAATGCACAACACACCTTGAAAAGAATAAAATGTAGATGTTAACAAACGAACAAATGGCAGCAAATCACAATTTAGCCCATTCATAAGCTCGTGGGAGGCTCTTACTTACCTATAAACGATTTTTATGAAAACAAAAAGGATGAAACCATGTGGCACACACCACACACCTTAAAAAAGGAAAAAAGAAGTTATTAACGGGAAATGCAGCAAAATCACGATTTACAACTACGCTCATGGCAATGTCTTACTCACCTGTGAACACCTTGTTTAAAAAAAGCAACGTGGCACACAGGAAGGAAAATAGCGAGAAGAAAAACGAAGTAATACTCGCCAGTAGCCCTATGATCGCAAAAACAAACTGCAGCGACGCGATTCTTACACGCTGTGGACGCACGCTGTGGACGCACGTCTATGACGTCAGGGGCGCACATTAGCTACGTCGGTACCGTGTGCTTTCCGAATTTGCATCTGCGCATGCGTTTTCTGCTCCGCTATGAGACTTTCATGCATCCGACTTTTGAATACCGAAACTGACTTTTCTGATGGGGTTTCTTGGTGCATTCTTCGTTTTTTACAAATCGGTAAGTCCTTTAACGTTTTTCATTCCTTTACGTTTGGTTGATGCATCTGCCTCTAGATGTCTAAAGCACTGTACAGGATCCTGCCTCTCTCTTTCTAGCATGGCTTCTTGCAATCCTGTAGGGTAGCAACCTACTGTTGAAAATGCATATTATTTTTATATTAATTAACAGAAGAGGAAGTATCTTATATGTGCTTACTTCTGAAATAATGCCCACCATGCAGTGGATGCAGGTTTTGTTAAAGATTAAGGCACAAGGCAACTCTTCTAAGTGCCTGTCCACTGTGACCTCACCCTTTTGAGAGGCCAACACTGCTTTCACTTATTTTGGAATAAAATCTTTCCCTCTGACATTTAAAATCCATAGCTCTCCCTCCCCCACCCAGGCAGAAGTACTGTGGGCTGCCTAGCAACCCTCAGAACAGGCCAGCTTTGTAACTGAGGAATGCCAAGCACAGTATTCTAGCACCAGCAGGGAGCAGCGACAAGCATCTGCTGGTTTGTTCCTTTTCTCAGATTGTTTATTAGAATTTTTGGACGTGGGTGAACTGATTTGGTGTCTGTAGAAGATGTCATACCAATGGTGAAGGCTGAAGTTCTCTGTCAGCCCTGTGTACCAGAGGGTGCAGGCAAAACCACAGGTCAGGCGGTCTATAAAGTCATCCATCATTCTGCTGAAGGTTAGAAAAGGAATCTTAAAACTATGACTGTTGATTACATGAACCTCTAATCCGAGCTGTTGTAACATCTCTTCTATCCTTTATCTATACACATGTGACATTATTTGTATTCTGCTGGAGATTATCTACCTCAGTCTAAAACGAAATATATGTCTAGGGTATCAGTCTACAGCATCTTTCTCTAACTATATAATCGTTCTACCATCTTCATTTATCCAATCCTGTCTCTGCCCCTTTTAGTAATGCTTTTAGCTCCTAGCCACAATTGCTCTCCCCTTGTCCTTTCCTTCTCACCCATTACTTCCCTCACCCGTAACTGTCTTGTCTGTCTGTATTATTTAGATTGTAAGCTCTTTTGAGCAGGGACTGTCTCTTTGTATCAGGTGTTCAGCGCTGCGTGCGTCTGGTAGCGCTATACAAATGCTAATAATAATAATAATAATATCTGCCTCAATAGCTGGCCTTACGACTGTACTCTCTGTATCTACCCAACCGTTTACAACACTGTTTAGTACTATTATATCAAAACTGGGTTGGTATTTATTGTGTCTATCCGTTTACCGTATGTCTGCTACAAAATCAACTCTACAGAATCTGTCTATCTGAACTTGAAGTATCTTTGTAGGTATAACATTATAGGTTCCAGCTATTAGCTTACTTTTGCTATTACTGCTTCTCCGTGGCCAGGGCTAAGATTTTCTTTCAGATTCTGTCTCTTTAAAAGGATAAAAGGGCTGAGGAGCAGGGATTGGGCTTGCAGTGTGTTTCTTCCCGACTGGGGGGAGGGGAGAAGAAGAGAGGGAGAGTAGGAGGCAGCAGGTTACTCTAGCTCCGAGATGAGACCGCGGCAGAGAACTACAGGATATTTTGGATTGTTTAGCTCGTTTTTCCAAATGAGGTGTGAAGATCTCAGGTGAAAGAAGAACACTAGCAGGAAAGAACAAAAGCGGCGAGTGTCGCTGCTGCCTCTGCCAAGGTTCCATGGTAGGTGCATGTGAGCTGAAGCGTTATAAATAGCTGTGATTTATAACAATCCTGAAAGCCAAGCACTGCGCACTGCCTCCCTGACATGATACACGTGCATGGAAAAGAGGAATGGGATGGGAAATCAGTAAAAGTAGGAAAGGACCGTAGTAAGATTTTCTAGTCACCTACAAAGTTATTTCTCAGGCTTCAAGGAAATTTAGATGTTTTAGTTGTTGAACTGTGACAGGATCTGTGGTGGTGTCTGCATTTATATGTTCCAGAATTGATGTGATGAGAAAGGTTATTATATTCTGCTATCCTCATTATCAGTCAGAGTTTATATAAAGTGACTCACTGCAGGGGACCTGGGTGGGCTTCTCCATGCTGCCTTCAGCAGGGGGATGACAGATACATAAGTAATGCCACACTGGGAAAAGACCAAGGGTCCATCGAGCCCAGCATCCTGTCCACGACAGAGGCCAATCCAGGCCAAGGGCACCTGTGTGCAATATTTATTTATTTATTAGGCTTTATTTGCCGCCTTTTTGAAGAAATTCACTCAAGGCAGTGTACAGTAAGAATAAATCAAACATGAGCAATAGACAAATACAGCAGTAAAAATATTCAAAAACAATACTACTTACAATGTCAACACAATACGTAATTGCCAATATGCTTATTTGTGAGCTTCCTGTCTAAACAGGTTGGGTTAGGAGGGGGGAGGGGGGATTTAGGTTATGAGGATGCAAGGGGTTGGATGTTGTGAATGGACATGCATGATTGGTGAGGTGGACTATGTGTGATTGGATGATAGGGGTAAAATGAAAACTCAATACAGAAGGATTAGGGGCTCCTTATTACAATGGACAACATATTGCACAAGTTTATGTATGGGTTTACTTAATTATTGCAGCTGTAACATAGTAACATAGTAGATGACGGCAGAAAAAGACCTGCATGGTCCATCCAGTCTGCCCAACAAGATAAACTCATGTGTGCTACTTTTTGTGTATACCCTACCTTGATTTGTACCTGTCCTCTTCAGGGCACAGACCGTATAAGTCTGCCCAGCATTATCCCTGCCTCCAAACCACCAGTCCCGCCTCCCACCACCAGCGCTGGCACAGACCGTAAAGTCTGCCCAGCACTATCCCCGCCTCCCAACCACCAGCCCCACCTCCCACCACCAGCTCTGCCACCCAATCTCGTCTAAGCTCCCGAGAATCCATTCTGCTATCCAATCTCAGTTAAGCTCCTGAGGATCCATTCCTTCTGTATTCCTTCTGCTTGTATTTTTTTTTTTACTACTTATTTCTGGGATAAGCAGCATAAAATGTATTGAACTTTTTCGGGATTTTCTTTGCCAGGTATTTGTGACCTGAATTGGCCACTGTTGGAAACAGGATGCTGGGCTTGATGGGGACCTTTGGTCTGTCCCAGTGTGGCAATACTTATGTACTAAATACTGTTCACTTTTGTTATTATATCTTTTTAAAAAAATTCACACATATGGTGAAATTAGGCCTTACCTGCTCATTTTCTTTCCTCTAGATCCTCCAGACCGTTCAAGACGCTTGGGCCAACCCCCCTCTGCTACCCTCCCCTCCCCCCCTCTTACCGGGGTCCCGGCAGCAGCAGTAAAGAGCCTCGCGAATCTGCTGCTTTCCCTTCTCTTCGCTCTCAGCTCTGATTCTGGTCCCGCCCTTGCGGAAACAGGAAATGAGGGCGGGACCAGAGTCAGAGCTGAGAGCGAGGAGAAGGGAAGGCAACAGACTCACGAGGCTCTTTACTGCTGCTGCCGGGACCCCGGTAAGAGGGGGGGAGGGTAGCAGAGGGGGGTTGGCGATTTTGGAGGGGGGCGACGTGCATGTAGGGGGATGGGCAGGGCCAGTGTCGGGGAGGGGAGGGCCGCGGGTGGAGGCATCGCAAGGACGTGTCTGTGAGACAGAGGAGGGGGGACTGGAACTCGGGGGAGGGACAGAGGGCAGGAGAGAGAGGGAGGGAGGGAGAGAGAGAGAGAGGGAGGGAGAGAGAGAGAGAGGGAGGGCCTGGAAATCGAAAGGGAAGAAAGGGGGGCCGTGGGACTTGGAGGGGATAGAGGGAGAGAGCGAGGGAGGGAGAGAGGGACAACCTTGCTAGCGCCCGTTTCATTTCATACCGAAACAGGCCTTTTTTTTACTAGTGTTCACTATTAGGCTACTATTCTGTGAAAGAAAGTAAGTGCCTACCATTCCTTTGTAGAAGAGGTTCCTACACATCCCTTATTTTAGAAGTGTCCCATGTGTAAACAGTATCATATACATGTTTGGACTATAATACAAGTATAAAAGCTAATTTATTATGGGGGGCATTTATATGTGGTGATACTCACTACTTTTTAATTGGCAGAAGTCATGAAATGGTCAAGGCGAGGGTGGTTTGGCTGTCCTAACACATTGATGTGAATTCCTCCTCAGTGTGGAAAAATAAAAACAGCATTTACAACTACTCCTCAAGAAGACACACATAAAAGCCTGCTTGCATCCTATTCCCCTAAACTCTCCCCCTCCCAAAGTAACAGATCCCCCATGTGATCTGTTCCCCCTCTTCCTACTGGACTCCACAGCAATAAGAACACTGCTGAGAGTGCTCCTTCACAAGACCCAGATACCCCCCTCCACTGCTCCCCATAGCCAGCCTTCCTGGTGCCTAGTGGGAACAGGAGTGATCCATTGCCCCATGTAAGCTGCATTGAGCCTGCCATGAGTGGGAAAGCGCAGGGTACAAATGTAACTAAAATAAATAAATAAATGTCCGCTCACTCCTGTTCCTTGAGCTTCAGGTTCCAAAACGGCCACTGCAATGCCTAACAGTGATCTTCTGGCATTATCACTAAGGGTCAGGCTGGCCTAATAGTGATAACAGAGGCAACTGTGCTAATCTCTCTGATATTAAAAAATATTAGAAAATGCAAAACTTTAGAGTTTTGTAGCTTTACTCCTTAATTGGTTCCCCTTAAAGGTTCAGTTTTGTAAGATCCAGTAACTATTCATATGTATAAGAGACAGCACTAACACATGTATTGCAGAACTGATGCTCACATGTACAGGTATCAGCACTTAAAACTTCAAACTCCTGAGAGATACCGCTCTTTCTTTGAGTGTTTTCTTTTATAAAGAGGCTGTTCCTGCTGGAAGTGTTGTAGATTTCATGTGTTTTTACCACAGTGTTAGAGGTATTTTGAAAAAGAATCCGTGTTCAGTGAACCTTTTATAAAATACCTTACAAATGTTGAATGAACAGACTTGGATTCCCCTTTTTCTATCTTAATGCATATGCAAAATCAAGTTTCAGGGCTAAGTAAGAAGAAGAATGGTCTGTGTGATGGCCCTTTACAAGGGCCACTGTCAAAATGACTGCAATGTGGTCAGCAGGGCTGGCGCTCCCCATCCCAAGCCCTAGAAGGATTTGTGCAGGAAACGTTCCTCCTATGATGGGACAGTAATCAGTATAGAGAAGTTTTTTTAAAAATTATATCTGAGATTTTTCATGGCTTTCCTTCTGTGTATAGAAGAGAGAGAGAGAGAGAGCTATTGTGCAAAAGTTTGGAATAAGCAATCAGTGCTGTTTTGAGGGGCAGAGGATTAGCCACTTGGCTAGAGCCTGTATGAGGGGGAACTACCACCCCAAGTGTGTTTTGGTGCTTTCGGTATGTGATTTTTTTTATATATAACTGTAGATAATATGGCTAGAACATCATATATGAGGGCAGTTCTACAACCTTGGCACCACAATGGGGTGAACGTAGCACCAATTGTATATTAGCACTTAGGTGGGCCTAAGCCGTATGTAGAACACTAATGCAAAGCCGCATTTGCACACCAAAATGCAGGCAAACCCACCTACAACAGATCAATGCTGGGTGAAGTTAGCACATCTGAGTGCCCTGTGCAACCCGCACAACTGATAACTATTCTTTAAATTGTACATATGCTTGGCGACACACTCATGGCCCCGCCCCTGCTCCGCCCAAATGTATGTCCCTTCGCAGTACATGCTAAGCGAGTCTGATGTGTAATTTTTAGAATAGTACCTAGCTTCTTATGTGTAAATGCCAATTATTGATATCTCTGATGTGCATAGGTGATAGCCTAATAGTAGGCGCCAAGTTATAGAATAAGGGAATATGTTGTTTTGGTGTCTATTCATCTTTCAAATACAATATAGTAAATTTGCTAAGGATATAAAACGAATTGAAGCGGTTGCAAAGAAAAGTTACAAAAATGGTATGGATTTGCGTTACAAGATGTATGAGGAGAAACTTGCTGACCTGAAATGTATACCCTGGAGGAAAGGAGAAACAGGGGTGATATGATACAGACATTCAAATATTTGAAAGGTATTAATCCGCAAACAAACCTTTCCGTAGATGGGAAGGCAGTAGAACTAGAGGACATGAAATGAGATTGAAGTGGGGCAAACTCAAGAAAAATGTCAGGAAGTATTTTTTCACAGAGAGAGTGGTGGATACTTCAAATGCCCTCCCGCGGGAGGTGGTGGAGATGAATGCGGTAACATAATTCAAAATGCGTGGTTATAAACATAAAGGAATCCTGTTCAGAAGGAATGGATCCTCAGAAACATAGCCGAGATGGGTGGCAGAGCTGGTGGTGGGAGGAGGGGCTAGTGCTGGGCAGACTTCTATGGTCTGTGCCCTGAAAATGGCAGATACAAATCAAGGTCAGGTATATCACATAAAGTAGCACATATGAGTTTATCTTGTTGGGCAGAATGGATAGACCGTACAGGTCTTTCTCTGCCATCATCTACTATGTTTACCACGTTACTATGTAAATTGAATATTTTCCACTGCTAAGCAAATAGTAAAGTATGTAGACTCAGGTTCTGTAGGTCATTCCTAGAATGTCAAATGTGAGACAATATGGCATTCTTCAAAGGACATCCCTTGCTGACCGCAAGCTTACCTCACTTCAGCTACTCAGGCAATGGAATGGCACACAGGGCATAGAAAATGCCTGAAATTTGGATTCAGGATATGAACAATAAGAAGAAAACTGTAGATAAAAGAGCCACAGAGGACTCTGCAGAGTCCAGTGGGCAAAGAAGCACTCAAATAGGCTTGTGAGAAAAAGAAACTTGGCAGTGACATAAGCATCTTCTGCCTCTTTGGAGACTAGGCTCACACTAGTGGCATATCCACAATGGGGCTTGAGAGGGCTGCTATCCAGTCTTTTGCATTGAGGTGTCACATGTATAATTATCTCCCAGTTGTGTGAACAGTTATATATGTGTGCCCGATGCAAAGAGCTCTAGCTGCAGAGAACGGGTCCATTCTCTTGAGGTTAGAAGTAGCAGACTTGGTGGAGCTCTGAGGGAGACAGAGAGGTACATAGAGGAGACCCTACAGGATGTTGTAAAGAAGTCTCACCTCCGTCTGGGATGCCCCTATGCTACCTTGGAGGAGGAAGGTCTCCTAGATAAGAGAGCATCACCCTGGTGAGTACTCCTGTAGCCAGGACCTGCCCACCAGGGATGTACTATCCTTCTCGCACCGAGGATATGTCTCCAAGTGCTGCCCAAGAGGGAAGGGTAAGGACAGCTGTGGTAGTTGGTGAGTCGATCATTAGGCATATAGATAGCTGGGTGGCTGGTGCCATGAGGATGCCTGGTCACTTGCTTACCCGGTGCGAATGATGGCGGACCTCACGCATCACCTAGATAGGATTTAGGTACTGTGGGGAGGAGCCGGCTTGTCTTGGTACATGTGGGTACCAATGACACAGGAAAATGTGGGAGAGAGGTTCTGGAAACCAAATTTAGGCTCTTAGGTAGAAAGCTCAAATCCAGAACCTCTAGGGTAGCATTTTCTGAAGTACTACCTGTTCCACACGCAGGGCCCGAGAGACAGGCAGAGCTCCGGAGTCTCAATGCGTGGATGAGATGGTGCAGGGAGGAGGGTTTTAGATTTGTTAGCAAATGGGCAACATTCTGGGGAAGGGGGAGCCTATTCCAAAAGGAAGGGCTCCACCTTAACCAGGTTGGGACCAGGCTGCTGGCATCGGCATTTTAAAAGGAGATAAAGCAGCTTTTAAACTAGAAACTGGGGGAAAGCCGACAGTTGCTCAAAAGCGCATGGTTCGGGATAAGGTATCTATCAAAAATATCACCAAAACAGGGAAGATAGGGTATCCCGATAGTGACATTGCAAAAGAGACTGTAGTAGAAATGAGATTGAAGGGGGGCAGACTCAAGAAAAATGTCAGGAAATATTTTTTCACGGAGAGAGTAGTGGATGCTTGGAATGCCCTCCCGCGGGAGGTGGTGGAAATGAAAACGGTAACGGAATTCAAACATGCGTGGGATAAGCATAAAGGAATCCTGTGCCGAAGGAATGGATCCTCAGGAGCTTAGTCAGGATCGGGAGGCGGGGCTGGTGGTTGGGAGGCGGGGATAGGGCTGGGCAGACTTATACGGTCTGTGCCAGAGCCGGTGGTGGGAAGCGGGACTGGTGGTTGGGAGGCGGGGATAGTGCCAGAGCCGGTGGTGGGAAGCGGGACTGGTGGTTGGGAGGTGGGGATAGTGCTGGACAGACTTGTACGGTCTGTGCCAGAGCCGGGGTTGGGAGGCAGGGCTGGGGTGGTGAGGATAGTGCTGGGCAGACTTATACGGTCTGTGCCAGAGCCGGTGGTTGGGAGGTGGGGCTGGTGGTTGGGAGGCGGGGATAGTGCAGGGCAGACTTATACGGTCTGTGCCCTGAAGAGCATAGGTACAAATCAAAATAGGGTATACACAAAAAGCAGCAAATATGAGTTATCTTGTTTGGCAGACTGGATGGACCATGCAGGTCTTTTTCTGCCGTCATCTACTATGTTACTATGTTAGATCAGGTGTCCTTAAATAAAAATAAAAATCAGACAAAAAATTGCAAATTAATACTATCAAGTACTGAACATGATGTAAATAGGAACAACAGACACAGTTTGAAATGTCTATATGTAAATGCCAGAAGCCTAAATGAAAAATTAGATATAATAGGCATCTCTGAGACCTGGTGGAAGGAAGATAACCAGTGGGACACTGTCATACCGGGGTACAAATTATATCGTAGTGATAGGGTGGATCGAATTGGTGGAGGGTTAGCATTGAATGATAAAGAGGGCCTTGAATCAAACAGATTGAAAATTCTGCAGGAGACAAAACACATCTTGGAATCCCTATGGATTGAAATTCCATGTGTAAAGGGTAAAAGGATAGTACTACCATCCGCCTGGCCAGGATGAACAGACGGATATAGAAATGTTAAAGGAAATTAGGGATGCAAACAAACTGGGCAACACAATAATAATGGGTGATTTCAATTACCCCGATATTGACTAGGTAAATGTAACATCAGGGCACGCTAGGGAGGTAAAATTCCTTGATGAAATCAAGGACTGCTTTATGGAGCAGCTGGTACAGGAGCCGTCGAGAGAAGGAAAAATTCTAGACCTAGTCCATAGTGGAGCGCATTATCTGGTGCAGGAGGTAATGGTGCTGGGGCCACTTAATAACAGTGATCATAATATGATCAGATTTGATATTAGCTTTGAAGTAAATATACACGGAAAATCCAATACGTTAGCGCTTTAACTTTAAAAAAGGAAACTATGATAAATTGAGAAGAACGGTGAAAAAAGAGGAGCGGCCTGCGGAGGGTCAAAAATTTACATCAGGCGTGGATGTGTTCTAGAAACACCATGCTGGATGCCCAGTCCAGCAAAATGGAAGAAAGAGCCAACTGAAATAATAAGAAACAGCATAAGGAATGGCAAGTTAATGCAAGCGCTGATAAGGAAGGCTAAGAGGGACTTTGCAAAAAAGATTGCGTTGGAGGCAAAAACACATAGTAAAACATTTTTTTTAGGTGTATTAAAACACAAGAAGCCAGCAAAAGAATGGTTGGACCGCTAGACTTACCGATGGGGTAAAAGGGCCGATCAGGGAAGACAAAGCCATAGCAGAGAGATTAAATTAATTCATTACTTCGGTCTTTACCGAGGAACTTTTGGGAGAGATACCGGTGCCAGAAATGGTATTCAAAGCTGACGAGTCGGAGAAACTGAATGAAATCTATATTAACCTGGAGGACGTAATGGCACAGGTCAATAAATTGAGCAGTAGCAAATCTCCGGGACAGGATGGTATTCATCCCAGAGTACTGATAGAACTGAAAAATACCTATTCATACCCATTCAACAAATCAAGATGACTTTTATTCTCTGTAATAATTGTGGAGCTTTAGTTTCAAGGCCAATCATCTGGAAACTTAAGGCTTGTCCTATCTGTAATCAGCTCGCTAGTTTAAAACAAGAGCTCAGTAAATTAAAGCAGGAATTAGATGCACTTAAAGCAACTTCTAAGACCGCACAAAATCAAACCAAATTCACACCACTGCCTCAAAGGATAAAACCTCCTAAGAATAGATGGTTCACAGTAGGCTTAGGCAGACTTTGTCATGTGACACAGAGGCATACACCCTCACAAGTGTTACCCCTACAGAATTCTTTTGCTCCATTAGAGTTCTGTGAGGTTCCTAAAAATAGAACTGAGCCAGAAGAAACAGCAAAAGAAATTAAGGTGGAACAAAAAGATATGGAGGGACCCAAAGACAGAAAACACACCAAAATATCAAATGTTGAAACACATACCAGGAAATGTAAATGGAAAGTGATGACCACAAATGCTCACAGTCTTGGCAACAAAGTTCATGACCTTCAAGCCCTGATGTTGGAGGCAGACTTGGACGTTGTTGCAATCACAGAGACATGGCTCAATGGTTCCCATGAATGGGATGCAAACATACCAGGCTATAATCTATTTAGGAAGGATAGAGAGGGTCGTAAAGGTGGAGGAGTAGCTCTATATGTGAGAAATGATATCACAGCAACCGAAATGACAGGGACCTGGGGTAAGGAAGAAGCGATATGGATCACCTTAAAAAGAGATGATAGAACCTCTGTCCACGTGGGTGTTGTCTACAGACCTTCAACACAATTGGAAGAATTAGATAAAGACCTGATCGCAGATATTCAAAAGTTGGGAAAGAAGAGAGAGGTGCTGTTGCTGGGAGATTTCAATCTGCCGGATGTAGATTGGAAGGTTCCGTCTGCGGAATCGGAAAGAAGTAGAGAGATTGTGGATGCTTTCCAAAGTGCTCTGCTCAGACAAATGGTCATGGAACCCACGAGGGAGGGAGCGACGCTGGATCTGGTGCTCACAAATGCGGATAGCGTGTCAAATGTCCGAGTGGGTGCCCACCTGGGCGGCAGTGACCATCAAACGGTTTGGTTTGATATGACGGCTGAAGAGGAGGGTTGCCACTCAAAACTCAAAGTCCTGGATTTCAAGCGTGTTGACTTTAGTAAAATGGGGGAATACCTAAGGAGGGAGCTGATGGGCTGGGAGGACGTACGAGAAGTGGAAGGACAGTGGTCCAGGCTGAAAGAAGCTATAAATAGGGCCACAAACCTTTATGTAAGGAAAGTAAATAAAAGCAAGAGAAAAAGGAAACCGCTATGGTTCTCCAAGCAAGTGGCTGAGAAAATAAAGGCTAAAGAGTTCGCATTCCAGAAATACAAAAAAACTCAAGACGAGGAACACGGGGAGGAATACCGGAGGAAACTGAAAGAAGCCAAGAGAGAGGTACGTCTGGCAAAAGCGCAAGCGGAAGAACAAATGGCTAGAAAGGTAAGGAGGGGTGACAAAAATTTCTTCAGGTATGTTAGTGAAAGGAGAATGACTAAAAAGGGAATTGTGAGACTAAAAGATACTGCAAACCGCTATGTAGATAATGATGAAGAAAAGGCAAGTTTGCTAAATAGATACTTTTGTTCTGTTTTTACTGAAGAAAATCCGGGAGAAGGACCACGATGGACTGGCAAAAGTTCATTTGAGAATGGAGTGGATATAGCACCGTTCACGGAAGAGAGTGTGTATCAACAACTAGAAAAACTAAAGGTGGACAAAGCCATGGGACCGGATGGAATCCACCCCAGGATATTGAGGGAGCTCAGAGAGGTTCTGGCGGGTCCTCTTAAAGATTTGTTTAATAAATCCTTAGAAATGGGAGAGGTTCCGAGGGATTGGAGAACGGCGGAGGTGGTCCCTCTTCACAAAAGTGGTGATAGGGAAGAAGCTGGAAACTACAGGCTGGTAAGCCTCACTTCGATTATTGGAAAAGTAATGGAAGCGATGCTGAAGGAAAGGATAGTGAATTTCCTGGAAGAAAATGAGTTGCAAGATCCGAGACAACATGGTTTTACCAAAGGGAAATCGTGCCAAACAAATCTCATTGAATTCTTTGATTGGGTGACCGGAGAATTGAACCGTGGATGTGCTATAGACGTAATCTACTTAGATTTCAGCAAGGCTTTTGACACGGTTCCCCACAGGAGGCTCTTAAATAAACTGGATGGGCTGAAGATAGGACCCAAAGTGGTGAACTGGATTAGGAACTGGTTGACGGACAGGCGCCAGAGGGTGGTGGTGAATGGAGTTCGCTCGGAGGAGGGAAAGGTGAGTAGTGGAGTGCCTCAGGGATCGGTGCTGGGGCCGATTCTGTTCAATATATTTGTGAGTGACATTGCCGAAGGGTTGGAAGGTAAAGTTTGCCTATTTGCGGATGATACTAAGATTTGTAACGCAGTGGACACCCCGGAGGGAGTGGAAAGCATGAAAAAGGATCTGAAAAAGCTAGAAGAATGGTCTAAGGTTTGGCAATTAAAATTCAATGCGAAGAAATGCAAAGTGAGCACTTAGGGAGTAGAAATCCAAGAGAGGCGTATGGTGTTAGGCGGTGAGAGTCTGCTAGGTACGGATGGGGAGAGGGATCTTGGGGTGACGTATCTGAGGATCTGAAGGCGATGAAACAGTGTGACAAGGCGGTGGCCGTAGCTAGAAGGTTACTAGGCTGTATAGAGAGAGGTGTGACCAGCAGAAGAAAAGAGGTGTTGATGCCCCTGTACAAGTCGTTGGTGAGGCCCCACCTGGAGTATTGTGTTCAGTTTTGGAGGCCGTATCTTGCTAAGGATGTAAAAAGAATTGAAGCGGTGCAAAGAAAAGCTACGAGGATGGTATGGGATTTGCATTACAAGACGTATGAGGAGAGACTTGCGGACCTGAACATGTATACCATGGAGGAAAGGAGGAACAGGGGTGATATGATACAGACGTTCAAATATTTGAAAGGTATTAATCCGCAAACGAACCTTTTCCGGAGATGGGAAGGCAGTATAGAACGAGAGAGGGCATGAAATGAGATTGAAGGGGGGCAGACTCAAGAAGAATGTCAGGAAGTATTTTTTCACGGAGAGGGTGGTGGATGCTTGGAATGCCCTCCCACGGGAGGTGGTGGAGATGAAACGGTAACGGAATTCAAACATGCGTGGGATAAACATAAAGGAATCCTGTGCAGAAGAAAGGGATCCTCAGGAGCTTAGCCTAGAATGGTGGCAGAGCTGGTGGTTGGGAGGCGGGGCTAGTGTGGCAGACTATTACGGTCTGTGCCGGGGCTGGTGGTTGGGCCGGTGGGGATAGTGCTGGGCAGACCTTATACGGTCTGTGCCAGAGCTGGTGGTTGGGATGGCGGGGATAGGGCTGGCCAGACTTATACGGTCTGTGCACTGAAGAGGACAGTACAAATAAAAAAAGTAGCACATATGAATTTATCTTCTTGGGCAGACTGGATGGACCGTGCAGGTCTTTTTCTGCTGTCATCTACTATGTTACTATGTTAGTAATATGTAACTTATCCTTAAAATCGAGCGTGGTACCGGAAGATTGGAGGGTGGCCAATGTAATGCTGATTTTTTAAAAAGGTTCCAGAGGAGATCTGGGAAATTATAGACCTGTGAGTCTGGCGTCGGTGCCAGGCAAAATGGTAGAGGCTATTATTAAGAACAAAATTACAGAGCATATCAAAAGCATGGATTAATGAGACAAGCCAAACATGGATTTAGTGAAGGGAAATCTTGCCTCACCCAATCTATTACATTTCTTTGAAGGGGTGAACAAACATGTGGATAAGGTGAGCTGGTTGATATGGGTATCTGGATTTTCAGAAGGCGTTTGACAAAGTACCTCACGAAAGATTCCAGAGGAAATTGGAGAGTCATGGGATAGGAGGTAGTGTTCTATTATGGATTAAAAACTGGTTAAAAGATAGAAAACAGAGAGTAGGGTTAAATGGTCAGTATTCTCAATGGAGAAGGATAGTTAGTGGGGTTCCCCAGGGGTCTGTGCTGGGACCGCTGCTCTTTAACATTTTTATAAATGACCTAGAGATGGGAGTAACTAGTGAGGTAATTAAATTTGCTGACAACACAAAGTTATTCAAAGGCATTGAATCGCGGGAGAACTGTGAAAATTTACAAGAGGATCTTATGAGACTGGGAGACGGCGTCTAAATGGCA
This sequence comes from Microcaecilia unicolor, assembly GCF_901765095.1. Classification (NCBI taxonomy): domain Eukaryota; kingdom Metazoa; phylum Chordata; class Amphibia; order Gymnophiona; family Siphonopidae; genus Microcaecilia; species Microcaecilia unicolor. The sequence goes on from NC_044038.1 coordinate 102,266,566, forward strand.
GATGACGTTTAATGTGAACAAGTGCAAAGTGATGGATGTAGGAAAGAGGAACCTGGAATATAGCTACGTCATGCAAGGTTCCACGTTAGGAGTCAGCGACCAAGAAAGGGATCTAGTTGTTCTTGTTGATGATACATTGAATCCTTCTGCTCAGTGTGCTGCTGCAGCTAAGAAAGCAAATAGAACGTTAGGTATTATTAGGAAAGGAATGGAAAACAAAAATGAGGATGTTATAATGCCTTTCTATCGCTCCATGGTGCGACCGCACCTCGAATATTGTGTTCAATTCTGGTCGCCGCATCTCAAAAAAGATATAGTGGAATTAGAAAAGGTGCAGAGAAGGGCGACAAAAATGATAAAGGGGATGGGGCCGGCGTTTGCTTTTGATCATCTGCCTGTGAGTGTGTGACAGAATAGGGAGAGAAGTAGCTGATTGGTAGGCAAGAGACCCCAGATCTATGCAGCAGCAGCAGTGAGAACATGTGGATGTATTTATTACTCAGTGTAAACAAATGTGGACACACCCTCCCTCCCCAATCCTGCTCATACTGACCTGTCCCCAGTCATTTACTATTTTTTTAAGTCTTAATATTTTTATTGATTTTTGTTACAAGAAAAACACTAGTGTCAACAGTCATAATATAATCGATTTAACATTGAAAGTACAGAAAGTTGTTAAGTTTATAGAGAATGAAGATTACTGCCAGGATGTATTCTGACTTACCCATTAACTCTGAAGAACCTTGGTGTGTGGCTCTCTATGGAGATGAAGGGCTACCTTCATGACTGACACACTAGGGAGCCTTTTTACTAAGCTGCGCTAAAAGTGGGCCAGCAGTATCACTAACGCTGAGGCCACTTTTAGTAGGCTGTAAAATGGCCACATTTCCATTTTCTCTGCTAATGGCCGCATGCTAATTTCCAATTAGTGCATGACCATTAGCACCTGAGCCCTTACCAACATCTATTTTCTAGGTGGTAAAGGCTCCCACGCTAACCATGTGTTAATTAGTTGGCGTGCAGCAGTGTAGCTGCGCAAACCAGTTAGCACAGAACACTCCTATTCTCTGTTCCCAGACATGCCCCCAGAGCTAAAAAATGTTTTCTATTTTTTGGTGCATGGGTAGTGCGCACCAAACACAAAACTACAACAGGATGCCTGAGTGCACCCTATGGTAGTGCCTTTTACCCTGCAATAAGCACTTATTAGTGCTTACCGCAGCTTAGTAAAAGGGCCCTTAGGACTGCACTTCAGTCCTGCCCTTCAGCACCCCCTACAGTTTAAGTACTGAGAACCTGCCATGTACAGAGCTTATTGCAGCATTCTATACAAGCGTTGTGTCAGAGGAGACAACGAAGCACGCTTACCTTCACAACGGTCTTTCTAAAGACCTCCCTTTGTTGAGGATTTGCCTTCATCAAATAGTTCTCAAAAGCATTCGGCATTAAGACTCCTGATGCAGGCCTAACGGCCGAAACACGACGTTGTGTCGAGTCTTTATACCTCAATAAACATCTTTATTATTATATATCCTTTCAGTCTTTGGAATCCTTGGTCGTCCTCCCACTTTTATTTTATTTCATGTACAGAGCTCTGCCAGGACACATCAGTTCTATCTTGTCACACCATTTGCTATTTCAGCCTTAAAGGAGACACTGTCTGCATCTGTACACTTGACTCCTAAACCCTCCATCCTTACAGGTGACAGTACTCCTGAGCTTTCTGCCTAGAGGTAATAGGCTCTTTATTCTTGTGCCCATCCCTTAAACCCTCTAGTCCCAGAGGTGATAGACTCTGTATCCCTTTGCCTAGCCCTAAACCCTCTGGTGCCAGAAATAACAGGTTCTGTAACCCTCTAGTCCCAAAGGTGACAGACACTGCATCCCTGTCCCAGTCCTCTAGTACCACAGGTGACAGGCTGTATATCCCAGTGCCCCTCCCCTAAACCCTCTAGTCCCAAAGGTGACAAGTGCTGTATCCCTGTTTAGTTCTCTAGTCCCACAGGTAACAAGCTCTGAATCCCTGTCTATCCTTATACCCGTCCCCTAAACCCTCTAGTCCCAGAGATGACAGGTTCTGTATCCCTGTCTCACATCCCTAGATCCACAGGTGACAGGCTCTATATCCCTGTGCCCATCTCCTAAACCCTCGAATTCCACAGGTGACAGACTCTGTATCCCTCTACCCATCTCCTAAGCCTTCTAATCGCAAAGGTGACAAGCTCTGTCTGTATCCCTGTGCCTATCCCCTAAACCCTCTAATCTCAGAGATAACAGGTTCTGTATCCCTACCCCAGTTCCCTAAACCCTCTAGACCAAGAGGTGGCAGACTCTGTATCCCTGTCACTGTCTTCCAAACCTTCAGATAGGGATAGTACAATTGGCAGTATTTTTACCTGTAATGAATTCCATTATTTTCGCCATACGTTTTACTTGTAACTCATTATAAGTAAGCTGTACTTTTGTACTTAGTAAGGAAGTACAACTTTAGAAAGTATTTTTAAAAAGTATTTTCCATACTTCTTGCAGCCGATTGAGCCCAGACTTCCAGTCTCAAAAGCAACTGAGCTGCGACAGGAAGTTTGGATCCAATCAACTGCAGCCAGCATCTGACATCACCATAGCATCCACTGTTCCCTCCCTTACCCAAGGTGTCCTGCTGCAGCCTGCTCCACACGCAGCATTTATTTTATTTTTTTTACTTTATTTTGGATTTCTAGACCGCTTGTACTAATAAAGTTCTAAGCGGTTTACAAAGGATTAAAGAGATACTGAGACAGTCCCTTGGGATTTACAACATGGTTTGATTTGCCGTCAGACCTGTTACATGAGTGCAGAATAACATTAACACAGGAATTTTTTTGAAGAGGGTAATTTTTACTTATTTTCTGAATAGTGTATAGTTGTGTAGGTTGTCTACACTTCGTCTCAAGTCCTTCCAGATTTTGGGGGCTTGGTAAACCACCAGTTGTACATAGACACTGGCTCTTTTTACTCTTTTGGGGAGAGGAATGTGAAGGGGGAGTTGTCTTTGGATCTTCTCATTCTGTTGTTATTGGTAAAATTTATAAGCGTGATCAGATAACTAGGACAGTCTCCCATAAGGATTTTGAATAGTGTGCATGCTAACTTGAACTGAATTCTTGCCTCCACAGGGAGCAAGTGTAGTTCTAGGTAAAGGTGGGAGATGTGGTCATATTTTTTCAGTGAATAAATTAGTCGGACTGCTGTGTTTTGAAATGATTGTAGTTTACGAAGTTGGGGTTTTTTGGGTTCTGAGTAGTAGGAGGTTGCAGTAGTCTAGTTTTGAGAGTAATACGGTAGTGATTGTACTAACAGTCTGAAATGTATCCTCTTGAAAAATTTCCTTATTCATCTTAAGTATTTCCTTCTACTTGATGAAAAACCTATCAGTTTTGAGATGTGAAAGGAGTGGCCTAGTGGTTAGGGTGGTGGACTCTGGTCCTGGGGAACTGAGTTCGATTCCCACTTCAGGCACAGCTCCTTGTGACTCTGGGCAAGTCACTTAACCCTCCATTGCCCCAGGTACAAATAAGTACCTGTAAGCCGCATTGAGCCTGCCATGAGTAGGAAAGCGCGGGGTACAAATGTAACTAAAAAAAAAAAAGGAGTCATCCAGGTGCACACCCAACAGTTTAGTTGTTTGCTGCAGAGGATAAGTCGAGTTTCCGATCGTGATCTGTTTTAATTGTGGGTCTGGGTTATAGTTCATTAGTAACAATTTTGTTTTTTCTGTGTTCAGTTTTAGTTTGAATCTCTCCATCCATGAGCTGATGTTCTGTAGGCATTCACTTACCAGTTTTGTTGTTTGGGATAAGATGAATGGAATTGGGATGACAACTGATAATCATCTGCATAACTATGTATTGTGAAGCCTTTTTGAACAAGTTTGTGGCCTACGGTGTGCAGAAAAATGTTGAATAATGTGGGGGAGAGTGGGCATCCTGGGGGACTCTGCAAGGGTTGCTCCATGATCCTGATAGTATTCCATGTTGTTTTATTCTACATGATCGTGTTGTTAGGAAGCCTTTAAACCAGCTCAGGACCTTATCTGCAGTTCTGATGCTCCTCAGTTCCTAGAGTAGGATGTCATGGTCTACCGGGTCAAAGGCTGAGGACAGGTCAACTGTAGTAATAGTGCCCGGCCTTTCTTGCTTAGAATGGCTCTGACTTTGTCTACTATGGATAAAAGTACTGTTCCTATGTTATGGGTTCTGAAGCCAGATTGAGAGGAGTGTAGGATGTTATGTTTGAGAAGGTAGTGGTATAGTTGAAGATTGACTAGGCCCTCGGTCAGTTTTGTGAACAGTGGAATTGAGGCCACTGGTCTATAGTTGGAAGTTAGTTCACTGGATCCTTTGCTATCTTTGATTAATGGACTGACCTATTGCTGATATGAATCGGCCTATAGAAAGTTGGTTTTGGATCCATATGAACAGGTTGTTCAAGAATTTGGTTGGTGGGGAGCACAACAGATAAGATGGGCAATGGTCAAGCATATAGTAGGATCTGGAGTATTTGTGAAACATCGAGGTGAAGTCTTTCCAGTTTGGAGGGTTGAATTCAACCCAGATCCTGTCTCCTGCTATAGTCATTGGATTGGACTCTACAGTTGCAGATCCATCTTCCATTGAGGTTGTGAAGGTAGATCTGATCATGAGTATCTTGTTTTGAAAGAAGGATGCAAGGTCGGATGCTGATGGAGTTTTGCTGTGTTATGGTTGAGGTGTCTGATAGTTAGATACTAGGTGGAAGAGAGCTTTTGTGGTATGAGACATCTGTTCCAATTAATTTGGAGTACCAGGCCTTTCTTTTTTTATCAATCATTTTTTTACATTCAGTAATTGCTTGTCTCCATTTCTGTCTCGACTCAGTGTTTTCTGACTTTGACCATTTGCGTTTTTTGTTTTTTTTTGAAAATTTCTTTATTATGTTAATGATGTTTATAATTTTTTGTTTTAGTTGTCTGCATTTTCGTTTCTGTGAAGTTAGCTTGGGATCGTACCAGTTGTTACTCTGTCATATATTTTTAGTCTTCCATGTGTGCAGGGCGATGTCTTCTAGAGTTTTCTCACTGTGTTCTAACCATTCAGCTCCGAAGTTCTCTCAGTAGTCAATCAGTTGAGAGTGTTTAAACCAGTCCAGGAATAGATCTACATCAATTCTACCCCTTGTGGTGTATTTTGTAGAAGATTTGGTGGCATCTTCCTTCTCTCGGTCTCAGTTCAGGTCAAAGTTGAGCATAAAGTGATCTGACCATATGATTGGTTCCCAGTTGACATTGACAATACTAATGGAGTGGGTTGAAGTGGTTCCACTTGAGCAGACTAGCAGGGCTAGTTGATGGCCCTTTGAGTGAGTCACTGTGGATTGAGTAATTCATGGCTGTTAGCATGTAGTAACGTTCACTCATTTTTTGGTCATTCCTATCTTCTGAGTGAAGGTTGATATCTCCCAGTAGTATGCTGAACTGGGAGTCTAGTGAATTTTTTTAAGACAAAGTCGTAGAATGTCTCCTTCGCCTTGGCCCAGCATCCAGGAAGGCAGTAGAACAGTATACATATTATCTTTTCTTGTAGTGACTGATTTGGCATGCCATGATTTCCAGGTTAGGCGAGAGGAATGAATCAGCTAAGGTGACTTTGAATTTGCTGTTGTGAATCAGTGCCACGCCTCACTTCTTTTCCCTCTCTGGACAGAGACACAATTTTTTTTAATTTTGTTACATTTGTACCCCGCGCTTTCCCACTCATGGCAGGCTCAATGCGGCTTACATGGGGCAATGGAGGGTTAAGTGACTTGCCCAGAGTCACAAGGAGCTGCCTGTGCCTGAAGTGGGAATCAAACTCAGTTCCTCAGGACCAAAGTCCACCACCCTAACCACTAGGCCACTCCTCCACACAATTTTGAACCCTTGAGGGGATAGGTCATTGACTGTGGGGTCCAATACAGAGTGGAGCCATGTTTCCATTAGAAAGACACACCTTGGTTGAGATTCGGTCATCCAGTCATTTAGAATTTGTGCCTTATTACAGATAGAGCAGGTATTGACATAATAGCATGGGATGGGGGTGCTGTCTTTCTTCTGAGTGCGATGTGTTTTGATTTTTACCAAGTTGTGTTTGCGTTTTAGGTGTGTGGTTTTTTTTCCATTTTCGCACATTGTCTAGGTTTGGTAGTAATTTTTATTGGGTTCTGCAGTAGGTCTGTGTAGTAGATAAGATTACTTGGGTGAGCCACTAGTCTGTGCTCGTGAATCGAGATGTTAGAAGCTGATTCAACCACAAGACTCATGCTTAGTTTGGCCTGATCCAAAGGGACTGCAGATCAGAGTGAGGAGCCAATACACAGTGGAGACTGCCATTATGTTTAAGGGGTGAGATGGTGCAGCTTGAAGGGTGATGGTAGTTTCCACTTTGTTTAGATTGAGTAGTGTTGGTAATGCAGTAGTGTGCCCAAGGGCATGAAGGTCCTGCAAGGGGTCTTGAGGGTCATTGCTAGCTTTAAGTACTACTCCTTTCTTTTCTTCCCTTTCTCCTTCTCTTTTTTTTTTCCTTTCCCTTCATTTTCCCTTTTTTTTTCTTCACTTCCCTTTTCTCTTTTTCTTCCTTCTTTAGTATCAATCTAGGAATGTATTATCAGGGTTCTGTAGAAACAAGCATCCATAGTGGCCAACCAAATATAATTCCTAGCTCCTTCCTATTGGTGTCCAGGCTTTCTCCTCGGTTGGAAACAGATGGAGCTTCAAATCCTCACTGGACACACTGAAATGTTCGCAGTTTTGGGCAGATGTTTGGTTTTTCCTTGGAAGTGTTGGCTGTGGTTGCAATCCCAGATTGTAACTGTAGGAAATTGCGGCTCTCCCCATGTTGCAGCCGCCTCCCTCCCTGCGTTGTCCTGCCAGTCACTGGTCTGATCTTAGCATTAAGGGCACCTGTCCGCTCGCCGTTGAAGTTGACTCCCTGCGCTCCAAAGGCTCCGAGCTCTGCTGGCACTCCTGCCATGAGTGCCCTCTGCAATTTGGCCACAGGAGAGGTACAGTGTGCTTTGTTCTCCTGTCCTAACCGGCGTCCCGCACATCCCCCTTGGCTCCCCAACTAGAAACTCCCACTTAATCCCTCTGTTATAAACAGGAATCCCTCCCTCCTGGACCCCCCCATAGGCCCTCCCCTGGCCTTCGTTACAGCCCTGGTGGTCCAGTGGTGAGTTGGGACAGGAGCAATCCTCCTACGCTCTTGCCCATGTGGTTTCTGTAATGAAAATGGCTGCTGTGAGTTCCTGCGGCAACCTTCGAAACTGCTGTGAATTCCCACAGCAATGCCGTGAGACTACTTGCAGCAGCCAATTTCTGTATGGAGACCACATGGGCAGAAGCGTAGGAGGATTGCTCCTGCCCCAGTTCACCACTGGACCACCAGGGCTGTAAGGTAGGCCCGGGAGGGAGGGTTTCCTCTTTATAAAAGAGGAAGTGAGTGAGTGGGAGTTTCCAGTTGTTGTTTTTTTTTAGGGGGGGGGGGGGAGGCTGGTGCAGAGCCGGCCATAGCATGACACCTCAGGAAAGAGAGGGAACTGCAGGAATGCTGGATGCCATGGGGAAGGGAGGGAAGGAAGGAAAGAGAGGAATACTTGGGCTATCTTGTGCTCATATTTGGCACATATTGTCAAACCTATTGTCTAGATGTGCTTCAGTGCAGGAAATTCAAATATGAATAAGCCCTGAAATGGGGCCTTGGTGGATACCCTAATAGTCACAGTTTAAAAGAGAGGAAAGTGTTAGGTGACACTCACATCTTCAGATTTTCAAAGTAGAGATTCAATAAACCGGCTAGTGAAATGGGAATAGACCAGAGGAATCTGCCCACTGTGACGTTAGGATTTTTTGGAGGTTGTTTGCACTTAGTCTTAGTCTCTGGTGTTTTCTTTAATTTGCTGTTATATGTTTCTGGATCGCAAATTGCATGGTCACTTCTTACCCTAGAAACATACCCTTAAGAGGCCTATTTATTTTTCAGCAGCCCACAGTTCTGCCGATGTGCATTGACACCAGGGGCGTAGCCAGACAGCCAATTTTGGGTGGGCCTGAGTCCAAGGTGGGTGGGCATGGAATTCATGCTCCCCCGTCCCTAGCCCCCGTCTGCTCTGATTTGCTCCGCTCTCTGCTCTTTATCCCTCCCTCCACCTGCAAGCCCAAAATATTAAATACCTGAGCAAGAAGGGGTCTAAAAAACCCCGTCAGCTGAAGATTTCCTCCTGCTCAGGCAGTCAGCGCTTTTCCTAACAGCAACCAGCAGCACTTTCCTTGAGCTGATGCCACGGCCAGCAGGCTGTGCATGCATGAAAACTAAGCATGTGCAGAGGGGCTGATGTTGGTGTCAGTTCGAGGCAAGTTCTGCCAGTTGTGGTTGAAAGAGCACCGGCTGCCTGAAGAGGAAGAAATCTTCAGCTGGTGGGGTTTGAGGATCTCTGCCAGCCATAGGAAGGGTGCCAAAATTTTGGGTGGGCCTGAGTCCAAATAGGGTGGGCCCTGGCCCACCCATGGCTACGCCACTGATTGACACTTGCAGCTAATTTTTAAAGGAGAACTACTCAGGTGGATAAAATAGAGGGGGGAGGGAGGGAGGGGAGAGACAGAGGCTATGGGCTGGGGAGAGTGAGAGAAATTGGGCAAGAAAGGATAGGTAGAGACATAGGAGTCAATTTTTCAAAATGATTGGGATGCTAAACCCAATAGAAATTACTCCTCCCTGGACACAAAGAGCTTGCTCAATATTGGGGTGCTCAAGCAATTGGAATATGTACATTTTTGAAATTTACATCTGTCACTGTTTCTGTTTATTTGGTTTTGCACTGTATACAGAGCATGACTTCTTGGGGGTTCCATTTAATTTTTTTTGTACATATATCTATTGTTAGTTTGTGGTTACTTATTCAATATTTCATGAGGAGGGAAGAGGAGGGAGGTCTCCTAGAAGGAGAGCATCACCCTGGTGAAGTAGGAAGTACTCCTGTAGCCAGGACTTGCCCACCAGGGGATGTACTATCCTCTCGCACCGAGGATATGTCTCCAAGTGCTGCCCGGGAGGGAAAGGTTAGGACAGCTGTTGTAGTTGGTGATTCAATCATTAGGCATATACATAGCTGAGTGGCTGGTGGATGTGAGGATCACCTGGTGACTTGCCTGCCTGGTGCGAAGGTGGCGGACCTCACGCATCACCTAGACAGGATTTTAGATAGTGCTGGGGAGGAGTCTGCTGTCTTGGTACATGTGGGTACCAATGACATAGGAAAATGTGGGGGAGAGGTTCTGGAAGCCAAATTTAGGCTCTTAGGTAGAAAGCTCAAATCCAGATCCTCTAGGGTATCATTTTCTGAAATGCTACCTGTTCCACGCGCAAGGCCCAAGAGACAGGCAGAGCTCCGGAGTCTCAATGCGTGGATGAGACGATGGTGCAGGGAGGAGGGTTTTAGATTTCTTAGGAACTCCCGAAAGATGGGCTCCACCTTAACCAGGGTGGGACCAGGCTGCTGGCATCGGCATTTAAAAAGGAGATAGAGCAGTTTTTAAATTAGAAATGGGGAGAAGGCCAACAGTCGCTCAAAAGCACATGGTTTGGGATAAGGTATCTTTCAAAGATATCACCAAAACAGGGAAGATAGGATATCCTGATAGTGAGGTTGCAAAAGAGACCGTAGTAGATCAGGTGTCCCTAAATAAAAATAAAAATCAGACAAAAGATTGCAAATTAGTACTGTGTGTCAAGTACTTAACATGATGTAAATAGGAGCAACAAACACAATTTGAAATGTCTATATACGACTGCCAGGAGCCTAAGAAATAAAATGGGAGAGTTAGAATATATTGCACTAAATGAAAAATTAGATATAATAGGCATCTCTGAGACCTGGTGGAAGGAGGCTAACCAGTGGGACACTGTCATACCGGGGTACAAATTATATCATAGTGATAGGGTGGATCGAATTGGTGGAGGGGTAGCATTGTATATTAATGAAGGCCTTGAATCAAATAGATTGAAAATTCTGCAGGAAACAAAACACTTCTTGGAATCACTGTGGATTGAAATTCCATGTGTAAAGGGGGAAAGGATAATGATAGGAGTGTACTACCGTCCGCCTGGCCAGGATGAACAGACAGATGCAGAAATATTAAAGGAAATTAGGGACGCAAACAAACTGGGCAACACAATAATCATGGGTGATTTCAATTACCCCGATATTGACTGGGTAAATGTAACATCGGGACACGCTAGGGAGGTAAAATTCCTTGATGAAATCAAGGATAGCTTTATGGAGCAGCTGGTACAGGAACCGACAAGAGAAGGAAAAATTCTAGACCTAGTCCATAGTGGAGCGCATGATCTGCTGCAGGAGGTAATGGTGCTGGGGCCGCTTGATAACAGTGATCATAATATTATCGGATTTGTTATTAGCTTTGAAGTAAATATACACAGGAAATCCAATACGTTAGCGTTTAACTTTAAAAAAGGAGACTATGATAAAATGAGAAGAACGGTGAAAAGAAAACTTAGAGGAGCGACTGCGAGGGTCAAAAATTTACATCAGGCATGGATGCTCTGGAAGCCCAGGCCAAATATATTCCGCGTATTAAAAAAGGAGGATGGAAGACCAAACGACAGCCGGCGTGGTTAAATTGTGAGGTGAAAGAAGCTATTAGAGGTAAAAGAAAATCCTTCAGAAAATGGAAGAAGGAACTGACTGAAAATAATAAGAAATGGCATAAGGAATGTCAAGTCAAATGCAAAGTGCTGATAAGGAAAGCTAAGAGGGTATTCGAAAAAAAGATTGTGTTGAACGCAAAAACACACAGTAAATTCTTTTTTAGGTATATTAAAATCAAGAAGCCGGCAAAAGAATCAGTTGGACCGCTAGACGAGGAGTAAAAGGGGCGATCAGGGAAGACAAAGCCGTAGTGGAGAGATTAAATGAATTCTTTGTTTCAGTCTTCACCGAGGAAGATTTGGGTGGGATACCGGTGCCAGAAATGGTATTAGGAGAAACTTAATGAATTCTCTGTAAACCTGGAGAATGTAATGGGGCAGTTCTACAAACTGAAGAGTAGCAAATCTGGACCAGATGGTATTCATCCCAGAGTACTGATAGAACTGAAAAATGAGCTTGCGGAGCTATTGTTAGAAATATGTAATTTATCCTTAAGTAAAGAGGTGTGGTAGCCGTGTTAGTCCACTCTTAAAGGTTATCAATAGAAATCAAACAAAATAAAACATGGAAAAGAAAATAAGATGATACCTTTTTTATTCGACATAACTTAATACATTTCTTGATTAGCTTTCGAAGGTTGCCCTTCTTTGTCAGATCGGAAATAAGCAAATGTGGTAGCTCCTCTTACCTACCCACACCCATCCTATTAGAATATCAATGAAATGCTTTGATGTCCCCATGCATACCCCCACCCTCCCACTCTGTCAGACTGTCAAAGTAATGCTATGATGTTTCTCTTATATATACTATCTGCTACCACATTTGCTTATTTCCGATCTGACGAAGAAGGGCAACCTTCAAAAGCTAATCAAGAAATGAAGAAGGGCAACCTTCGAAAGCTAATCAAGAAATGTATTAAGTTATGTCCAATAAAAAAGGTATCATCTTATTTTCTTTTCCATGTTTTATTTTGTGTGATTTCTGTTGATAATTTATCCTTAAAATCGAGCGTGGTACCGGATGATTGGAGGGTGGCCAATGTAACGCCGATTTTTTAAAAAGGTTCCAGAGGAGATCCGGGAAATTATAGACCGTTGAGTCTGATGTCGGTACCTGGCGAAATGGTAGAGACTATTATTAAGAACAAAATTACAGAGCATATTCAAAAGCATGGATTAATGAGACAAAGTCAACATGGATTTAGTGAAGAGAAATCTTGCCTCACCAATCTACTACATTTCTTTGAAGGGGTGAACAAACATGTGGATAAAGGGGAGCCGGTTGATATTGTGTATTTGGATTTTCAGAAGACGTTTGACAAAGTACCTCATGAAAGACTCCAGAGGAAATTTGAGAGTCATGGAATAGGAGGTAGTGTTCTATTGTGGATTAAAAACTGGTTAAAAGATAGAAAACAGAAAGTAGGGTTAATGATCTAGAGATGGTAGTAACTAGTGAGGTAATTAAATTTGCTGATGACACAAAGTTATTCAAAGTCGTTAAATCGCAGGAGGATTGTGAAAAATTACAAGAGGACCTTACGAGATAGGAGACTGGGCATCTAAATGGCAGATGACGTTTAATGTGAGCAAGTGCAAAGTGATGCATGTGGGAAAGAGGAACCCAAATTATAGCTACGTCATGCAAGGTTCCATGTTAGGAGTCACGGACCAAGAAAGGGACCTAGGGGTCGTCGTTGATGATACGTTGAAACCTTCTGCTTATTGTGCTGCTGAGGCTAAGAAAGCAAATAGAATGTTAGGTACATAAGTACTACTACTACTTAACATTTCTAAAGCACTACTAGGGTTACGCAGCGCTGTACAATTTAACACAGAAGGACAGTCCCTGCTCAAAGAGCTTACAATCTAAAGGACACGTGAACAGTCAGTCTGATAGGGGCAGTCAAATTGGGGCAGTCTGGATTTCCTGAAAGAGTTAGGTGCCGAACGCAGCATTGAAGAGGTGGGCTTTAAGCAAAGACTTGAAGATGGGCAGGGAGGGGGCTTGGCATAACGGCTCGGGAAGGTTGTTCCAAGCATAGGGTGAGGCGAGGCAGAATGAGCGGAGCCTGGAGTTGGCAGTGGTGGAGAAGGGTAATGAGAGGAGGGATTTGTCCTGTAAACGGAGGTTTCGGGCGGGAACGTAAGGGGAGATGAGGGTAGAGAGGTAGTGAGGGGCAGCAGACTGAGTGCATTTGTAGGTAAGAAGTAGAAGCTTGAACTGAATACGGTATTTGATTGGAAGCCAGTGAGGTGACCTGAGGAGAGGGGTAATATGAGTATATCGGTTCTGGCGGAATATAAGACGTGCAGCAGAGTTCTGAACAGATTGAAGGGGGGATAGGTGGCTAAGTGGGAGGCCGGTGAGGAGTAAGTTGCAGTAGTCAGGGCGAGAGGTAATGAGAGCGTGGACGAGAGTTCGGGTGGTGTGTTCAGAGAGGAAAGGGCGAATTTTGCTGATGTTAAAGAGGAAGAAGCGACAGGTCTTGGCTATCTGCTGGATATGCGCAGAGAAGGAGAGGGAGGAGTCAAAGATGACTCCGAGGTTGCGGTCAGATGAGACGGGGAGGATGAGGGTGTTATCAACTGAGATAGAAAGTGGAGGAAGAGGAGAAGTGGGTTTTGGTGGAAAGACGATGAGCTCGGACTTGGACATGTTCAGTTTCAGGTGGCGGTTGGACATCCAGGCAGCAATGTCGGATAAGCAGGCTGATACCTTTGCCTGGGTCTCCGTGGTGATATCTGGTGTGGAGAGATACAGCTGGGTGTCATCAGCATAGAGATGATACTGGAAACCATGAGATGAGATCAGGGATCCCAGGGAAGAGGTGTAGATTGAGAAGAGAAGGGGTCCAAGGACAGATCCCTGGGGAACACCAACAGATAGCGGGATGGGGGTGGAGGAGGATCCATGAGAGTGAACTCTGAAGGTGCGGTGGGAGAGATAGGAGGAGAACCAGGAGAGGACAGAGCCCTGGAACCCAAATGAGGACAGTGTGGCAAGAAGTAAATCATGATTGACAGTGTCAAAAGCGGCGGATAGATCGAGGAGGATGAGGATGGAGTAGTGGCCTCTGGATTTGGCAAGGAACAGGTCATTACAGACTTTAGAGAGTGCTGTTTCTGTCGAGTGTAGAGGGCGAAAACCGGATTGAAGTGGATTGAGGATAGCATGAGAGGAGAGAAAATCAAGGCAGCGGCTGTGAACGTGCTCAAGTATTTTGGAGAGGACTGCAACTTGAGTGTAAGTACATAAGTAATGCCATACTGGAAAAAGACCAAAGGCCCATCAAGCCCAGCATCCTGTCCCCGACAGCGGCCAATCCAGGTCAAGGGCACCTGACAAGCTTCCCAAACGTACAAACATTCTATACATGTTATTCCCGAAATTGTGGATTTTTCCATTCGATTTAGTAGCGGTCTATGGACTTGTCCTTTAAGAAACCGTCCAACCCTTTTAAAACTCTGCCAAGTTAAATGCCTTCACCACTTTCTCCGGCAACGAATTCCAGAGTTTAATTACGCGTTGGGTGAAGAAAAATTTTCTCCTATTTGTTTTAAATGTACTACACTGTAGTTTCATCGCATGCCCCCTAGTCCTAGTATTTTTGGAAAGCGTGAACAGACGCTTCACATCCACCTGTTCCACTCCACTCATTATTTTATAGACCTCCATCATATCTCCCCTCTGCCGTCTCTTCTCCAAGCTGAAAAGCCCTAGCCTCCTTAGCCTTTCTTCATAGGGAAGTCGTCTCATCCCCGCTATCATTTTCGTTGCCCTTCGCTGCACCTTTTCCAGTTCCACTATATCTTTCTTGAGATGCGGGTACCAGAATTGGACACAATGCTCAAGTTGCGGTCGCACCATGGAGCGATACAACGGCATTATAACATCCTCACACCTGTTTTCTATACCTTTCCCAATAATACCCAAGGAAAGGAATGGAAAACAAAAATGAGGATATTATAATGCCTTTGTATCGCTCCATGGTGCAACCGCACCTCAAATATTGTGTTCAATTCTGGTCGCCGCATCTCAAAAAGATATAGTGGAATTAGAAAGGTGCAGAGAAGGGCGACGAAAATGATAAAGGGGATGGGACGACTTCCCTATGAGGAAAGGCTAAAGCAGCTAGGGCTCTTCAGCTTGGAGAAAAGGCAGCTGGAGGGAAGATATGATAGAGGTCTATAAAATAATGAGTGGAGTTGAACGGGTAAATGTGAAGCGTCTGTTCATGCTTTCCAAAAATACTAGGACTAGGGGGCATGCGATGAAGCTACAATGTAGTAAATTTAAGACAAATCAGAGAAAATGTTTCTTCACTCAACGCGTAATTAAACTCTGGAATTCATTGCCAGAGAATGTGGTAAAGGCGGTTAGCTTAGCGGAGTTTAAGAAAGGTTTGGACGGCTTCCGAAAGGAAAAGTCCACAGACCATTATTAAATGGACTTCGGGAAAATCCACCATTTCTGAGATAAGCAGTATAAAATGTTTTGTACATTTTTGGGATCTTGCCGGGTATTTGTGACCTGGATTGGCCACTGTTGAAAACAGGATGCTGGGCTCGATGGACCTTTGGTCTTTCCCAGTATGGCAATACTTACGTACTTATATAGGAGCTACCTCTGTTCATATGCGAAAAAGGCCAGGTATTCTGTTAGCATCAAGTGTCTATGTAGGACTGATCTGCACTAATTCAGCTTGTTTTGTTTTGTTTTCTAATAGGTATATTAATGTTCTTTTGCCCACTGCAATGTTCAGGGTGTTATTTGTTTTTTTAGTAAGGACTTTATGTGACCCCCCCTGGAAGTTAGCTTGCAAACATACTAGATTCTGTGGGCCAATTTGTTAAGAATACTTTTTACTTTGTAGTAGAAAAGTAGTTTTAAGAGCTGTACTTTATTACTTTTATTGTATCTCTCAGTCCTCTGGTCACACAAAGTGGCAGGCTCTCTATCCCTATACCCATCCTCTAAATCCTCTAATCCCACAGGTAACATATTCTATATCTCTGTGCCCATCCCTTAAACCCTTTAGTCCCAGTGGTGACGAGCTCTGTATCCCTGTCCCAGTCTTCTAAACCTCTAGTCTGAGAGGTTATAGGTTCTGTATCCCTGTACCCATCCCTTAAATCCTCTAGTCCCACAGGTAACAGACTCTATATCACTTTGCCCATCCCCTAATCCCTCTAATTACACAGGTGACAGACTCTGTCTCCGTGCCCATCCCCTAAACCCTCTAGTGCCATAGATAACAGACTCTGTATCCCTGTACCCATCCTCTAAAAGTCCTCTTGTCCCACAGGCTCTGCATCTCTGTTACAGTCCATCAGTGAAATGCTCTGTAGTTGATCTTTGAGAGCTCTTTGTTCCATGGAGAAAGCTATGCATAGCAGTCTGTGATGGCTTATTTCCCAGCATGTGTTTAATGCTTCTCACGTGTCTTAGCATCTCCTGAGATTTTTCTTACCATAGGCGTGCTGCACAGAGTGTGCCTGATGGTGTGTCAAACTCAAAACTAGGCCAGTTACCCATCTTACAGCCCAAAAATAAACTTGATG
The DNA here is from genome assembly GCF_901765095.1 of Microcaecilia unicolor. Classification (NCBI taxonomy): domain Eukaryota; kingdom Metazoa; phylum Chordata; class Amphibia; order Gymnophiona; family Siphonopidae; genus Microcaecilia; species Microcaecilia unicolor. Next base: position 102,282,849 of record NC_044038.1, read on the forward strand.
TGCCAGGGAATTGTACTTCCAAAACCCTCAGGATGTTTGTTTAGCACTGAACCCTGACCTTATAATCCAGAAAGTGCTTCAGCTAGAACAGCTGTAGTCTCTTCTCCTGAAATCTTTCTTCAGCTGGTTACGTAAGTGTTGGGTATATCCTGATGCTGCTGAATGTACTGGATGAGTGTGCAGCATGGAGTGTGTATATATGTACAGGGCATGTATGCAGTATAGAGTGTGTATGTATTTACATAAGGCATGTGAAGCACTGACTATTCATGTTTTTCTGGAGTGTGTTCTTGCTTTCCACCTTGACTTAAAGGTAGAGACTTTATTCTCTTTCCTTTCTTTGCAGTTGGATACCCCCTCTGAAGCACAGGAAGAAGCTCAGAAGCAAGCCCTCCTTGCCAGTAGGGTGGCAGAAAGAAGGTGTGACTGTTCATGTGTGTAAGGGCCATCAAGGCCCTATACATGGAGAAGGCATGTCTAGTGCAGGCAGCCTGTCTCTTCGAGCTGCCTGGCTCTTCTGGCTCTGCTCCCTGCTGCTGCTGCGCTGTGAGGGTCGCAGGACATCAAGGTGGAAATGTCCAGTCTGGTGCACATGTACTAAGGAAAACGTGTTCTGTGAGGGAGCCCAGCTCATCCCCCAGGACTTCACACCTGATATTATCTCACTGTAAGGACCTAGTTAGAAGTCATACATGGGGTGGGTAGGAATGGAATGCAGGCTTTATCAATGTTAGAAAAAAGAGTTATTTACCTGGTGGGGGGCAAAGTTTGGAACATGCATCCATACAAAAATGTCTTGGTTCTATTTGTGCAAGATTACAAAATCATACAATTGTCACATTGAAAGTAATGTTTCACTATCCTCTTTATAAATAATTCTCACCTCCAACGTTCTGAAGCTCACTCTGTGGCAAGGAAACACTGAAGCCCTGTACTGTTGGTAGGCTAGGCTGTCAGCACCACTCACTCTCACTCATAGACCCACCCTCAGCCACGCCCCATCCAGACATAATTCACAACCCCAACGTTCTAATGAAGCCTCCAACATTTCAACGTTCTAAATTTGTAGTTGTGTAGATCCCATAAGTGTCTGCCCCGCCCTCACGACAAACGTGATGACGTTAGGGTGGAGCACAGACACTCAACGAATCAAGGAAGCCCATTGGTTAATCTCTGTTTCCACTCCCCAACGCAGCCGTCATTCCCATACACTCAAAACCAAACAAAATCGCCGCTGCACCCCGTCCCCACGCCCACAGTCCCCCGCACCCACCCTCCCGCAGCCGCTCACGCCGTTCCGCCGCAACCCCTCTCCTCTCTGACTCTGGCCATGCAGCAGGACGATTACTACACACGAGTGGAAGTGACCCAATCAACTACACTGTAAGCAAGGAAGCCCATTGGTTAATCTCTGTTTCCACTCTCCAACATGACAGGACTTAGCTGCTGGACGCCAGAAGCAGTGTCTCCTTAGGTTGACAGCAAATAGTACCCCCCCCCCCCCCCACACCAAGCACCTCGGAGGGAGGGAGGAAGGTAGGGGACAGGACCGTGGAACTGGGAGGGAGGGGGAGTGACACTTGAACTGGGAGGGGGACTATGGAACTGGGAGGGAGGGAGGGAAGGTGACCTTGGAACTGGGAGGGTGGGGACCCTGAAACTCAGAGGGAGGGTGGGGGGACCCTGAAACTGGAAGGGACCCTGGAACTCGGAGGGGGGGGGATGACCCTGGAACTCGGAGGGAGGGATGGAGGGGGGACCCTGGAACTAGGACGGAGCAGGGAGGGGCCCCTGGCACACACTCTGATTCTCACACACACACTCTCTCACGGACACACTCGCACCCAGTCTCACTCTCTCTCTGTCACACACACACACTCGCACATTCACTCTCTCTCACACAGTCAATCTCACACACACTCTCTCAAACATACACACTCCGAGGAAAACCTTGCTAGTGCCCATTTCATTTCTGTCAGAAACAGGCCTTTTTCACTAGTAATTTATATTGTGAAAGGGAATGGCATGAACAGTGGTCAATCATGCCTGTGGACTTTTTTTCACTCTCACACCACTTCTCTGTCATCATTAACCAATCTTCTACCAAGTGCTGTGTGCTCATAAATGCTTTTTTTTTTTTGTTGTTATTCAGACTACTTTAAAGTTTAAATTATGTATGTCATATAAACAAATAAAACAACATATTTTTTTTTACTCAGTGCATAATACTCAATGCACTGGAATTCATTGCTGGAGGATGTGGTACATGATAAATCAAACTATGACAGCATGTTCCCTCTGAATTTGGCCTCAGGATACCTCAGTTCTATCTTGTCACACTATTTGCTATTTCAGCTGTAAAGGAAATAGGCTCTGCACAGTGGCGTACCAAGGGCGGGGCGGTGGAGGCGGTCGGCCCCGGGTGTCAGTGGGTGGGGAGGTGCTCTGCTCCCGCTGCTCTTCTCCTGCCACCACCGTGCCTTTAAAGAAAAATCAGTGAAGCAGTGTCGCAGGCAGCGCCTCGCGTCTGCCCTGCTTGTAAAAGAAGCAAATCTCCTTCTCGTCGTCTTTGTCAGGCCTTCCCTCACTGTGTCCCGCCCTCGCGGAAATAGGAAGTTACCTCAGAGGAGGGCAGGACACAGTGAGGGAAGGCCCGACGAAGACAGAGGAGAGGAGATTTGCTTCTTTACAAGCAGGGTGGACGCTAGGCGCTGCCTGCGATGCTGCTTCACCGATTTTTCTTTAATTGCAGAGGGCTGTTGCTCTCGACGGAGCTGGTGGTTGGGTCGGGTGGGGGTTGTCAGATGGGAGAAGGTGGGGGTCTCAGATGGGAAAAGGGGACTGAGGTGGGGAGGGGGGTCTCAGAGGGGGTCTCAGAGGAGAGAAGGGGACTGGGGTGGGGGTCTCAGAGAGGGAGGGGGTGTTCAGAGGAGAAAAGGGGTCTGGAACTGGGGTCTGAGAAGGGGCCATGCAAAAAAATGGGGCCCATGCCTGGGCTGGTGGAAAATGGGGCTGGGGCTGAAAAGGGGGTCCCTAATGCAAGGCATGTGGATGAAGGGGGCTGGAACTGGGGGCTGAAAAGACGGGTAGGTGTGATAAGGGGGCTAGTACTGGAACTGGGGGCTGAAAAGGGGCAGGGGCTGAAACTGTGGGGAGTGGGGGCTGAAAAGGGGACAGGGAGAAGTGGCTGGGGCTGAAGCTCGGGACTGGTGAGAGAAAAGGGCTGGGGCTGAAACTGCGGACTGGTGGGATAGTGGAGCTGAAACTGGGGCTGAAAAGGGGGGGCAGTGGGAGATGTGGGCTGGGGCTAGAACTAGGGGCAGGTGGGATAAGGGGGCTGGAACTGGGGGCTGAAAAAAAGGGGCAGAGAGAGAGAGGGGGGACAGATCCTGGATGGAAGAGGGAGCGAGAGGGAGGGTAAATGGTGGATTGAAGGGGCAGAGAGAAAGGGCAGACAGTGGATGGAAGGGATAGAAAGGGCAGAGTGAATGGAAGGGGGGAGAGAGAGGGCAGACAGGGGCAGAGATAGAGGGCAGATGTGCATGGAAGGGGCAGGAAGAGAGGGCAGACATTGGATGCTGATGACTCCCAAATCTACCTTTCTACCCCTGATATCTCACCTTGCATCCAAACCAAAGTTTCAGCGTGCTTGTCTGACATTGCTGTCTGGATGTCTCAACGCCACCTGAAATTAAATATGACCAAAACCGAGCTTCTCATTTTCCCCCCCCAAACCCACCTCCCTGCTCCCCCCGTTTTCTATTTCTGTTGATGGCTCTCTTATTCTCCCTGTCTCCTCAGCTCGAAACCTTGGGGTCATCTTTGACTCTTCTCTCTCCTTCTCTGCTCATATCCAGCAGATTGCCAAGACCTGTCGTTTCTTTCTTTACAACATCTGTAAAATCCGCCCCTTTCTTTCCGAGCACTCTACCAAAACCCTCATCCACACCCTTGTCACCTCTCGTTTAGACTACTGCAATCTGCTTCTTGCTGGCCTCCCACTTAGTCACCTCTCCCCTCTCCAGTCGGTTCAAAACTCTGCTGCCCGTCTCGTCTTCCGCCAGGGTCGCTTTACTCATACTACCCCTCTCCTCAAGACCCTTCACTGGCTCCCTATCCGTTTCCGCATCCTGTTCAAACTTCTTCTACTAACCTATAAATGTACTCACTCTGCTGCTCCCCAGTATCTCTCCACACTCTTCCTTCCCTACACCCCTTCCCGTGCACTCCACTCCATGGATAAATCCTTCTTATCTGTTCCCTTCTCCACTACTGCCAACTCCAGACTTCGCGCCTTCTGTCTCGCTGCACCCTATGCCTGGAATAAACTTCCTGAGCCCCTACGTCTTGCCCCATCCTGGCCACCTTTAAATCTAGACTGAAAGCCCACCTCTTTAACATTGCTTTTGACTCGTAACCACTTGTAACCACTCGCCTCCACCTACCCTCCTCTCCTCTTTCCTCTACACATTAAATGATTTGATTTGCTTACTTTATTTTTTTTTTTGTCTATTAGATTGTAAGCTCTTTGAGCAGGAACTGTCTTTCTTCTATGTTTGTGCAGCGCTACGTATGCCTTGTAGCGCTATAGAAATGCTAAATAATAGTAGTAGTAGTAGTAGGATGGCGGGGACAGCAGAGAGGGCAGACACTGGATGGCAGAGAAAGAACAAAGACAGATGCTGGATGGAAGGAAGACAGTGAAAAGATGAGGAAAACAGAAACCAGAGACAAACTGTAAATAAAATATATATATATATATATATTTTTTTTTTGCTTTAGAATAAAGTAGTATTGTAGCTGTGTTAATAAATGTTTATAATAGAACATGTAAATAAGGTAATCTTTTTATTGGACTAATTTTAATAAATTTTGACTAACTTTTGGAGAACAAAACTCCCTTCCTCAGGTCAGGATAGGCTACTGCAACAGCACTATACTGTATTGACCTGATGAAGAAGGTTTTGGCCTCTGACAGCTAAATGTATTAGTCCAATAAAATGGTATTTTATTTCTATATTTGTTTTATTTCTATTTGTTAATTTGTAAAGTGGTGATTGGTATTTGTTAGTGTTTTCAAATTTACATCTGCTGTCTTTATATTTTGCACAGTATTAGGGGACATTTTCTGTTTCTGTAGTGTTGCATTGTATGCAGAGTCTGGCATCTTGGGGGTTCAGTTTAATTTTTGTCTACATAGAAAGTTTATGATTACTTATTCTATAGTGATTAGGGTGTATCTGTGTTGTGAAAAAGACATGGCTTTCAGTTGGCATTGACTGTGCAGGATCAATGATCAGTACTATTCTGTCTGGTTTCGTTTTACTATAGGTGAATTGATGTTCTAGTGCTCACTGTAGTGTTTAAGATGCTTTCCTTTTCCTTGTGTGACTCGTAGAAATGACTGCTTATGGTATGCTACAATTGCTCTATAGGTCCTGAGTGTTTTGTATTCTCGGTATGCCTAGTGCTGGATTTTGGAGGGGGTGTTAAAAAATGACCAGCCCCGGGTGTCAACTACCCTAGGTATGCCACTGGCTCTGCATTCCTGTGCTTATTCTCTGAACCCTTCATTTCCAGAGGTGACTGTGCCTGCATCTGTACACTTGACTCCTAAGCCCTCCATCCTTACAGGTGACAGTACCCCTGAACCTTCTGCCTAGAGGTAATTAGCTCTGTATTCTTGTGCCCATCCCTTAAGCCCTCTAGGCCCAAAGGTAACATACTCTGTATCCCTATGCCTAGCCCTAAACCCTCTGGTGCCAAAAATAACAGGTTCTGCATCCCTATCTCTGTCTTTTAAACCCTCTAGTCCCAAAGTTGACAGTCACTGCATCCCTGTCCCAGTCTTCTAGTCTCACAGGTGACAGGCTCTGTATCCCTGTGCCCATCCACCAAGCCTTCTAGTCCCCGAGGTGACGAGCTCTGTATCCCAGGCCTGTACTGTAGGAATAGAAGCCAGTCTATGAGCACTTTTGGTCTCACTCAGTATGGCAGTTCTTATGCTATTATGAAATGATTCAAATCCTTTAATTTTGCCTCCCCCCCAAAAAAAAATTAATTAAAGGATGTCATTTACATCCATATTCATCCATCTAAATAATACTATTTTTGATGAATATGAATTTATAAATGACACCGTCAGGTGCATTTTTTTGCAAAAATAAAGTTCCATACATTTAAAGCCAGAAAGGACTCAGGTGGTAAGAGCCAGTTACTGCAGCATCTTTTGGCTGTATGGCAGACTGCAGTGAATATCTGTCCCACAGGTTACCACTTTGGAAAACAAAGTCCTCTACTTTGAAGTGGGCACCAAGAATTTTTGCAATAAAAAAATATATATATTTTTTAATCATTTATTTATAATTTTTCATTTTATAAGGGTCACTTGCAAACAGTAATACAGAGAAGACTATACAATAATACAATATTAGAAGAAAACAATCTTAACTAGATAAATGGATTATATACATCGTTCCCTTTCTTAGACCACAAAATAATAGGGAGAGTGAAACAGACAAGGAGATCAATTAAACAACAGTAAACAAAGAAAAACGTGGTATTAACCTGATTATCCCCAGTTATTATTTATCTAAATCATTATTCCACATTGATCATCTGGTTGTCTTCTTCAAACCCAAGACGGTGTATAGTCAATTAATTTCGTTGGAAACATACTTATTGTCCAATATTAGTGGAAATAATACACCTGATTTCATTTTTTTCTCTTTTAAAACCAGAAGTTATTTAACAATACAAACACTTGAATCCCTAAACCAATTCCCACTGATTAAGGTAATCCCAGTTTCATATGCTTCACTCCTTTTGAAGTAATATAAAAGAGGAATCATTTCAGAGGAAAAAAAAACTTTAGGAGTCATACCTGGAACTCTGGGAAAACAACAATCTCGATATTAATCATCTGTAATACATAGTAAACATAGTAGATGATGGCAGAAAAAGACCTGCACGGTCCATCCAGTCTGCCCAAGAAGATAAATTCATATGTGCTACTTTTTTATTTGTACTGTCCTCTTCAGGGCACAGACCGTATAAGTCTGGCCAGCCCTATCCCCGCCTCCCACCACCAGCTCTGGCACAGACTGTATAAGTCTGCCCAGCACTATCCTCGCTTCCCAACTACCAGTCCCGCCTCCCACCACCAGCTCTGGCACAGACCGTATAAGTCTGCCCAGCACTATCCCTGCCTCCCACCACCGGCTCTGGCACAGACCATATAAGTCTGCCCAGCACTATCCCCGCCGCCCAACCACCAGCCCCGGCACAGACCGTATAAGTCTGCCCAGCACTAGTCCCGCCTCCCAACCACCAGCCCCGGCACAGACCGTACATAAGTACATAAGTAATGCCATACTGGGAAAAGACCAAGGGTCCATCGAGCCCAGCATCCTGTCCACGACAGCGGCCAATCCAGGCCAAGGGCACCTGCCAAGCTTCCCAAACGTACAAACATTCTATACATGTTATTCCTGGAATTTTGGATTTTTCCAAGTCCGTTTAGTAGCGGTTTATGGACTTGTCCTTTAGGAAACCGTCCAACCCCTTTTTAAAGTCTGCTAAGCTAACCGCCTTCACCACTTTCTCCGGCAACGAATTCCAGAGTTTAATTACACATTGGGTGAAGAAAAATTTTCTCCGATTTGTTTTAAATTTACTACACTGTAGTTTCATCGCATGCCCCCTAGTCCTAGTATTTTTGGAAAGCGTGAACAGACGCTTCACATCCACCTGTTCCACTCCACTCATTATTTTATATACCTCTATCATGTCTCCCCTCAGCCGTCTCTTCTCCAAGCTGTATAGCCCTAGCCTCCTTAGTCTTTCTTCATAGGGAAGTCGTCCCATCCCCGTATAAGTCTGCCCAGCACTAGCCCCGCCTCCCAACCACCAGCTCTGCCACCCATTCTAGGCTAAGCGTCTGCACAGGATTCCTTTATGTTTGTCCCACGCATGTTTGAATTCCATTACTGTTTTCATCTCCACCACCTCCCGCGGGAGGGCATTCCAAGCATCCACTACCCTCTCCGTGAAAAAATACTTCCTGACATTCTTCTTGAGTCTGCCCCCCTTCAATCTCATTTCATGCCCTCTCGTTCTACCGCCTTCCCATCTCCGGAAAAGGTTCGTTTGCGGATTAATACCTTTCAAATATTTGAACGTCTGTATCATATCACCCCTGTTCCTCCTTTCCTCCAGGGTATACATGTTCAGGCCCGCAAGTCTCTCCTCATACGTCTTGTAACGCAAATCCCATACCATCCTCGTAGCTTTTCTTTGCACCGCTTCAATTCTTTTTACATCCTTAGCAAGATATGGCCTCCAAAACTGAACACAATACTCCAGGTGGGGCCTCACCAACGACTTGTACAGGGGCATCAACACCTCTTTTCTTCTGCTGGTCACACCTCTCTCTATACAGCCTAGTAACCTTCTAGCTACGGCCACCGCCTTGTCACACTGTTTCATCGCCTTCAGATCCTCAGATACTATCACCCCAAGATCCCTCTCCCCATCCGTACCTAGCAGACTCCTCACCCGCCTAACACATATGCCTCTCTTGGATTTCTACTCCCTAAGTGCATCACTTTGCATTTCTTCGCATTGAATTTTAATTGCCAAACCTTAGACCATTCTTCTAGCTTTTTCAGATCCTTTTTCATGTTTTCCACTCCCTCCGGGGTGTCCACTGTGTTAGAAATCTTAGTATCATCCGCAAATAGGCAAACTTTACCCTCTAACCCTTCGGCAATGTCACTCACAAATATATTGAACAGAATCAGCCCCAGCACCGATCCCTGAGGCACTCCACTACTCACCTTTCCCTCCTCTGAGCGAACTCCATTCACCTCCACCCTCTGGCGCCTGTCCGTCAACCAGTTCCTAATGCAGTTCACCACTTTGGGTCCTATCTTCAGCCCATCCAGTTTATTTAAGAGCCTCCTGTGGGGAACCGTGTCAAAAGCCTTGCTGAAATCTAAGTAGATTACGTCTATAGCACGTCCACGGTTCAATTCTCCAGTCACCCAATCAAAGAATTCAATGAGATTCGTTTGGCACGATTTCCCTTTGGTAAAACCATGTTGTCTCGGATCTTGCAACTCATTTTCTTCCAGCATCGCTTCCATTACATTTCCAATAATCGAAGTGAGGCTTACCGGCCTGTAGTTTCCAGCTTCTTCCCTATCACCACTTTTGTGAAGAGGGACCACCTCCACCGTTCTCCAATCCCTCGGAACCTCTCCCATTTCTAAGGATTTATTAAACAAATCTTTAAGAGGATCCGCCAGAACCTCCCTCAATATCCTGGAGTGGATCCCATCCGGTCCCATGGCTTTGGCCACCTTTAGTTTCTCTAGTTGATACACACTCTCTTCCGTGAACGGTGCTATATCCACTCCATTCTGAAATGAACTTTTGCCAGTCCATCGTGGTCCTTCTCCCGGATTTTCTTCAATAAAAACAGAACAAAAGTATCTATTTAGCAAATTTGCCTTTTCTTCATCATTATCTACATAGCGGTTTGCAGTATCTTTTAGTCTCACAATTCCCTTTTTTAGTCATTCTCCTTTCACTAATATACCTGAAGAAATTTTTGTCACCCCTCCTTACCTTTCTAGCCATTTGTTCTTCCGCTTGCGCTTTCACCAGACGTATCTCTCTCTTGGCTTCTTTCAGTTTCCTCCGGTATTCCTCCCCGTGTTCCTCGTGTTGAGTATTTCTGTATTTGTGGAACACCAGCTCTATAGCCTTTATTTTCTCAGCCACTTGCTTGGAGAACCATAGCGGTTTCCTTCTTCTCTTGCTTTTATTTACTTTCCTTACATAAAGGTTTGTGGCCCTATTTATAGCTTCTTTCAGTCTGGACCACTGTCCTTCCACTTCTCGTACATCCTCCCCAGCCCATCAGCTCCTTCCTTAGGTATTCCCCCATTTTACTAAAGTCAGCATGCTTGAAATCCAGGACTTTGAGTTTTGAGTGGCCACCCTCCTCTTCAGCCGTCATATCAAACCAAACCGTTTGATGGTCACTGCCGCCCAGGTGGGCACCCACTCGGACATTTGACACGCTATCCGCATTTGTGAGCAGCAGATCCAGCATCGCTCCATCCCTCGTGGGTTCCATGACCATTTGTCTGAGCAGAGCACTTTGGAAAGCAGCCACAATCTCTCTACTTCTTTCCGATTCCGCAGACGGAACCTTCCAATCTACATCCGGCAGATTGATATCTCCCAGCAACAGCACCTCTTCTTTCCCAACTTTTGAATATCTGCGATCAGGTCTTTATCTAATTCTTCCAATTGTGTTGGAGGTCTGTAGACAACACCCACGTGGACAGAGATTCTATCATCTGTTTTTAAGGTGATCCATATCGCTTCTTCTTTACCCCAGGTCCCTGTCATTTCGGTTGCTGTGATATCATTTCTCACATATAGAGCTACTCCTCCACCTTTACGACCCTCTCTATCCTTCCTAAATAGATTATAGCCTGGTATGTTTGCATCCCATTCATGGGAACCATTGAGCCATGTCTCTGTGATTGCAACAACGTCTAGGTCTGCCTCCAACATTAGGGCTTGAAGGTCATGAACTTTGTTGCTAACACTGCGAGCATTTGTGGTCATCACTTTCCATTTCCATTTCCATTTCCTGGTATGTGTTTCAATATTTGATATTTTGGTGTGTTTTTTGTCTTTGGGTCCCTCCATATCTTTTTGTTCCACCTTAATTTCTTTTGCTTTTGCTGTTTCTTCTGGCTCAGTTCTATTTTTAGGAACCTCACAGTGCTTTAATGGAGCAAAAGAATTCTGTAGGGGTAACACTTGTGAGGGTGTATGCCTCTATGTCACATGATGAAGTCTGCCTGAGCCTACTGTGAACCATCTATTCTTAGGTGGTTTTATCCTTTGAGGCAGTGGTGTGAATTTGGTTTGATTTTGTGCAGTCTTAGAAGTTGCTTTATGTGCATCTAATTCCTGCTTTAATTTACTGAGCTCTTGTTTTAAACTAGCGAGCTGATTACAGATAGGACAAGCCTTTAAGTTTCCAGATGATTGGCCTTGAAACTAAAGCTCCACAATTATTAGAGAGAATAAAAGTCATCCTGATTTGTTGGAATGGTTATGAATAGGTATTTTATGATGGGGCTTGACAGTGTGCAAGATTAACTTTACTCCTCAGCAATTTGAGACAGTTGTAATTCGGGTGGAGTTAAGTTGTGATAAGTAGTGTAGTTAGAATAGGGATTTAGGAACCTAAACTTGTGGAATGTATTTGCTGTAAAACCTATCTTCCTTGTCATCAAGCAGATGAAGCCATTATGTATGGGTTATGTCCATCAACCAGCAGGGGAGATAGAGAGCACTCAAACTTTCACAGTGCCCTCTTGGCCAGCTAGCTCCACTGCCTCTTCAGTATTCTCTATCTCCCCTAGCAGGGTGGCTGTAGCTTGTTCGAGCTCCAGAAAAATCTGCCGGGAGGTGGTTCCTGTCTTGCCAGTTGTTAACCGGGGTGTTGGAGGCTATAGCAGCTTCACTTTAAAGGCACATAGGTTAGCCCTTTCCCTGCCTTACCCATACCTCTGTGGATGTGAACATATTGCCTTGCTTTCCCTGTCCTTTCCCACCAACAGTGGATGCAGGCATATAGGTTCGCCCTTTCCCTGCCTTCCCCACTCTTCTGAGCCTCCGGAGTCTTCAATACCTCTGCTTTCCTCACAGCTTTAAAAAAAAAAAAAAAGAACAGAGGTTTTTGACCTGATTTTCAGCAGGATCGTAGTTGTACACTAGATCCTTTGAGGTAAGAGTGTTTCTCCGAGGACAAGCAGGCTGCTTGTTCTCACGACTGGGTGACGTCCGCGGCAGCCCCCACCAACCGGAAGAAGCTTCGCGGGCGGTCCGCACGCAGGGCACGCCCACCGCGCATGCGCGGCCGTCTTCCCGCCCGTGCGTGACCGTTCCCGCCAGTCTTTTCTTTTCCGCGCCTGGAGAGAGACGTGTTCACCTCTCTCTCTTCCTCAGCCCCGAAAACCGTCGCGTTGTTCGCGAACCTTCGTTTATTTTCATTTTATTTTGTTCCGCGTTCTTAAGATTTTCTTTTTCTGTAAAAAAAAAAAAAAAAAGAGAACGCGCTGTATTTTCCCTCGTTTTCTAGCGGGGGGCGTCGCGTTGCGGCCTTGTGGCCGCGCGGTCGAGTTGTTTTTCGAGGTGTGATTTTACCGCCACCATTGACGACTTTGATTTCGCCGACGCGATTTTTCCATCGATGTCCTCGAAGGTCCCGAGTGGATTTAAGAAGTGTGGTCGGTGCGGCCGACCTATCTCGCAGACCGACACTCACGCTTGGTGCCTCCAGTGCCTCGGGCCGGAGCATGATACCAAGTCGTGTACTTTGTGTCTTGGTCTCCGGAAACGGACTCAAGTTGCGAGGCAAGTTCTTCGGGACCGTCTTTTTGGAACTTGCGCCGGCCCCTCGACGTCGACCTCGACGGCATCGGTATCGACGGCCGGTTCTTCGGTACCGGTATCGATGTCCGCGAAATCGGCACCGATGGCATCGACCCCAGGAGCACAGGTCCCGTCGGCCCGCCGGTCCTCCGATGACGGTAAGGGTGAGAGGCCGCGTGGGCAATCGGCCCCGGTCACTCCCTCTGCCCATGGCCCTCGGGACCGAACCCTGTCTGACCCAGTTCCTCGAGACCGAGGGGGATCGACCTCCTCCTCCTCCATGCCGCCTAGCGCCGATGACGGGCATCGCAAGAAAACAAAGAAGCACTGTCATCGGTCGCCATCGATACATCCGGCCCCCGGCGCCGGAGAGGAGTCGACGCCGAGTAAGCGTCAGCGTCGAGAGGAGAGGTCCCCCTCGGTAGTGGAGGTACCGACGCGTCAGGGTCCCAGCACTTCGATGCAGTCTCCTGGACCCGAGCAGCTTCCGGCACCGACGCCTCTACTGGCCCCCCTGTCTTTCCCGGCAGTGGGCCTGGACGAGTGCCTCCGAGCCATCCTCCCAGGGATTCTGGAAGGGCTGATGCGCCAGACTGTGCCGGCGCCGGGGTGCTTGCGCCCTCGGCGCCGTTGACTGTGGCACCGGCGAACTCTAGCCCGGTGCCGAGGCCTTTGACGCCGACGCCGCTTGCGGCGCCGGTCTCGACCGCCACGCAGGTGGAGTCCCCGTCGACGTCAATGGAGGGAGCTTCATCCCCGCCGGCGCGGGAGTCCACCGCTCGACGACACCGAGGCCTCGGTGCCTCGACGTCGAGCCGGGCCCGGTTGAGGACTCAGCTGCATGAGCTAATGTCCGACACCGAGGAAGAGGCCTCGTGGGGGGAGGAGGAGGACCCCAGATATTTCTCCTCAGAGGAGTCTGTGGGCCTTCCCTCCGACCCCACGCCTTCACCAGAGAGAAAGCTCTCGCCTCCTGAGAGCCTCTCCTTTGCCTCCTTTGTCAGGGATATGTCTATATGCATTCCCTTCCCCGTGGTCTCTGTGGATGAACCGAGGGCTGAGATGCTCGAGGTCCTCGATTATCCATCACCACCTAGAGAGTCCTCCACGGTGCCGTTGCACAATGTCCTCAAAGAGACTCTAATCCCATCATCCCCAAGAAAGCAGAGTCCCAGTACAGAATCCACTTGGACCCAGAGTTGATGCGGCCCCAATTGCCTCATGACTCGGCGGTCGTGGATTCTGCTCTCAAGAGGACACGGAGTTCGAGGGATACCGCCTCTGCGCCCCCGGGGCGGGAGTCTTGCACTCTGGACTCGTTTGGGAGGAAGGCCTACCAATCTTCCATGCTCGTGACCCGCATCCAGTCTTACCAGCTCTACACGAGCATCCACATGCGGAACAATGTGAAGCAACTGGCGGACCTGGTTGACAAGCTCCCGCCGGAGCAGTCCAGGCCTTTTCAGGAGGTGGTCAGGCAGCTGAAGGCGTGCAGAAAATTCCTGTCCAGGGGTATATATGACACCTGTGACGTAGCATCTCGTGCTGCGGCCCAAGGTATAGTGATGCGCAGGCTCTCATGGCTGCGTGCCTCTGACCTGGACAACCGCACCCAGCAGAGACTGGCTGACGTCCCTTGCCGGGGGGATAATATTTTTGGTGAGAAGGTCGAGCAGCTGGTGGACCAACTGCATCAGCGGGAAACCGCCCTCGACAAGCTCTCCCACCGGGCGCCTTCAGCATCCACCTCAGCAGGTGGACGTTTTTCCCGGGCCCGGCAGGCTGCACCCTATGCTTTTACCAAGCGTAGGTACACCCAGCCGGCCCGAAGGCCTCGTCAGGCACAGGGACAGCCCCAGCATGCTCGTTCTCGTCAACAGCGTGCGCCTAAGCAGCCCCCTGCGCCTCCACAGCAAAAGCCGGGGACGGGCTTTTGACTGGATCCATGGGAACATAGCCGCCGTCAAAGTGTCCGTACCGGACGATCTGCCGGTCGGAGGGAGGTTGAAATTTTTTCACCAAAGGTGGCCTCTCATAACCTCCGACCAAGTGGGTTCTCCAAATAGTGCGGTGCGGATACGCCCTGAATTTGGCCTCCCTGCCACCAAATTGTCCTCCGGAAGCTCAATCCTTCAGCTCCCATCACAAGCAGGTACTTGCAGAGGAACTCTCCGCCCTTCTCAGCGCCAATGCGGTCGAGCCCGTACCACCCGGGCAGGAAGGGCAGGGATTCTATTCCAGGTACTTCCTTGTGGAAAAGAAAACAGGGGGGATGCGTCCCATCCTAGACCTGAGAGGCCCGAACAAATTCCTGGTCAAAGAAAAGTTCAGGATGCTTTCCTTGGGCACCCTTCTGCCAATGATTCAGAAAAACGATTGGCTATGTTCCCTGGATTTAAAGGACGCTTACACTCACATCCCGATACTGCCAGCTCACAGACAGTATCTCAGATTCCGCCTGGGCACACGGCATTTTCAGTATTGTGTGCTGCCCTTTGGGCTCGCCTCTGCCCCACAGGTGTTTACAAAGTGCCTCGTGGTGGTAGCGGTGTATCTACACAAGCTGGGAGTGCACGTGTTCCCATATCTCGACGATTGGCTGGTCAAGAACACCTCGGAGGCAGGAGCCCTCCGGTCCATGCAGTGCACTATTCAACTCCTGGAGCTGCTGGGATTTGTGATAAATTACCCAAAGTCCCATCTCCAGCCAACCCAGTCTCTGGAATTCATAGGAGCTCTGCTGAATACCCAGACAGCTCAGGCCTTCCTTCACGAAGCGAGGGCCAACAACCTCCTGTCCCTCGCTTCGCAGACCAGAGCGTCTCAGCAGGTCACAGCTCGGCAGATGTTGAGACTTCTGGGTCATATGGCCTCCACAGTCCATGTGACTCCCATGGCTCGTCTTCACATGAGATCTGCTCAATGGACCCTAGCTTCCCAGTGGTTCCAAGCCACCGAGAATCTAGAAGATGTCATCCGCCTTTCCACCAGTTGCCGCACTTCACTGCTCTGGTGGACCATTCGGACCAATTTGACCCTGGGACGTCCATTCCAAATTCCACAGCCCACGAAAGTGCTGACGACGGATGCATCTCGCCTGGGGTGGGGAGCTCATGTCGATGGGCTTCACACCCAGGGTCTGTGGTCCCTCCAGGAGAAGGATCTGCAGATCAACCTCCTGGAGCTCCGAGCGATCTGGAACGCACTGAAGGCTTTCAGAGATCGGCTGTCCTGCCAAATTATCCAAATTCGGACAGACAATCAGGTTGCAATGTATTACACCAACAAGCAGGGGGGCACCGGATCTCGCCCCTTGTGTCAGGAAGCCGTCGGGATGTGGCATTGGGCTTGCCAGTTCGGCATGCTCCTCCAAGCCACATACCTAGCAGGTGTAAACAACAGTCTGGCCGACAGACTGAGCAGAGTCATGCAACCGCACGAGTGGTCGCTTCATTCCAGAGTGGTACGCAAGATCTTCCGAGAGTGGGGCACCCCCTCGGTGGACCTTTTCGCCTCTCAGACCAACCACAAGCTGCCTCTGTTCTGTTCCAGACTTCAGGCACACGGCAGGCTAGCGTCGGATGCCTTTCTCCTTCATTGGGGGATCGGCCTCCTGTATGCTTATCCTCCCATATCTTTGGTGGGGAAGACCTTAGTGAAACTCAAGCAAGACCGCGGCACCATGATTCTGATAGCGCCCTTTTGGCCCCATCAGATCTGGTTCCCTCTTCTTCTGGAGTTGTCCTCAGAAGAACCGTGGAGATTGGAGTGTTTTCCGACTCTCATTTCGCAGAA